>NC_053442.1:1963339-2205923 GCF_007990345.1 Gossypium hirsutum | reverse complement strand
ACATCCCGCTGCCATTCTTATTGTTCTTTATGTTCATCGTTGTTGGATCTTGATTCTTGATATATTCTAGATATCATGGAACCAAGGCGTCGTCTACTTCTTTCTCAATGCTACAACAGTGTGCAGGACCTCGTATATGCTCATTTTGAGGGGCATTATTTCTGCTTCTCTACTTGCTTTGAACATTGAAGCCAAAGTGGCTAGGGCATCAGCCAGTTGTTCTCTTCTCGTGGGAAGTAATGAAAAGTTATTTCTTTGAATTCCTTGGTCAATCCAGCCACTAATCGTTGTACTTAATCATTTTGAGTCCCTCACTTCCATTCTCCACGGATTTGGTAAATCACTAGGGCTGAGTCCCCGTACACCTCCAAGATCTCGATGTTTCGTTCGATAGCTGCACGAAGCCCCATGATACAGGCCTCATATTCTGCGATATTATTGGTACAGAAGAAGTCAGTCTGCAGTGAACGATAATGATCCCGTCTGGTGATACAGGATTGCTCCAATTCCATGCCCTAAGCATTTGACGCACCATCAAAGCACATCTTCCATGACTTCTTTTGATGACTCGATTCTATTCTGTGATGCACATTAGTCTTCGTCTGGGAAATCGAATCTTAAAGGCTCATATTCTCTGTCGTTCGAGTTGCTAAGAAGTCAGCTATTGCGCTCCCTTTTATTGACTTCTGACTTACATAGGCAATGTCATATTCCGAAAGGAGGAGCTGTCATCGTGCCATTTTCCTGATAGTGCCGGCGATTCCATCATGTATTTTATTGGGTCCAGCTTTGAAATTATCCATGTCGTGTGATACAACATATATTGTCTGAGTCTCCGAGCTACCCAAACCAGAGCGCAACAATATTTCTCAACGGACGAATATTTTGCCTCATATTCAGTGAACTTTTGCTGAGGTAGTAGATCGCATTTTCTTTCTTTCCTGACTCGTCATGTTGTCCAGTACGCAACACATTGAACTTTCGAACACTGTCAGATACAAAATTAATGGTCTTCCCGGAGTTAGCGGTACTAGCACTGGAGGACTGGACAAATATTGTTTTATCTTATCAAAGGTCACT
Organism: Gossypium hirsutum; assembly: GCF_007990345.1. Taxonomy (NCBI): domain Eukaryota; kingdom Viridiplantae; phylum Streptophyta; class Magnoliopsida; order Malvales; family Malvaceae; genus Gossypium; species Gossypium hirsutum. Next base: position 2,204,843 of record NC_053442.1, on the reverse strand, counting down.
TGGCATTCCTCGTTCCATTCTCCCGGGTTATGTTTTTGAAGAAGCCGAAAGATTGGGTCGTATTGGTTGGTAAGTTGAGCGATAAATCGGGCGATGTAATTTAATCTCCCTAAAAATCCTCTAACTTCCTTTGCGTGCGCGGAGGTGGTAATTCTTGGATGGCTTTTATTTTATCTGGATCAATACCTCTTTCACTGACAATGAAGCCTAGCAACTTTCCCGAGTAGCCCCGAATGTACATTTGGCTGGATTAAGCTTAGCTGAAACTTCTCAGCCTTTCGAACAATTTCTTGAGGTTCATTACATGCTCTTCTTCTCCTCGAGATTTAGCAATCATATCGTCGACGTAGACCTTTATTTCTTTATGCATCATGTCATGGATAACGTCACCATAGCCCTCTGATATGTTGCCCCAGCATTCTTTAACCCGAATGGCATCACCTTGTAGCAGAACGTTCCCCACATTGTTATGAAGGTAGTTTTCTCCATATCCTCAGAAGCCATCTTGATCTGATTATACCCGAGAATCCATCCATGAAAGAAAACAATGAATGTTTTGCTGTGTGTCCACCAACGTGTCAATATGTGGCAAGGGAAAATTATCTTTTGGGCTTGCTCGATTCAGGTCACGGTAATCCACGCACATTCGTACTTTTCCATCTTTCTTTGGTACCGGGACTATGTTAGCCACCCATTCTGGATATTTGGAGGCTTGTAAGAAGCCAGCGTCAAATTGCTTCTTGACTTCCTCTTTTATTTTCAACAGCATTTCGGGTTTCATCCGTCTTAATTTTGCTGGATGGGCTTGCATTCTGGCTTTAATGGGAGCTTATGGACCACTAAATCTTCATCTAGCCCTGGCATGTCCTGGTATGACCACGCGAAAACATCTTGTATTCGCGGAGTAAAGTGATCAAACTACGCCTGGTACTTTCTGAAATAGAAGTCCCAATCTTCACTTCTTGTTTCCTCTCTTCAGTGCCCAAATTTATTGTTTCTACAGATTCTTCATGAGGCAGAACCTGTTTATCCTCTTGTTCCACCATTCTTAACAATTCAGGAGACGAGACATAATTTTCAGCATTTCTTCGGCTTCAGATTCTCTGAAGCAAACAGCCTTCTCAAAATCAATTTCAAGATTCGTAACGGGCTTATTCATGTCGTCAATATCTGAGCACCTGAAAGTTGAATGGAAAAGGAAGCTATCGGGGGACATCCAAGTATTGGAAACAACAAACAAAATGTTATGTCATGGCAATGAGGCAAATGTAAGGATAGGCTATGAAATGAGAAAATGATTATGAAATTAGTGATAATGCGAAAAATCGTGACAAAATGCATCTTCATTGATATTCATTTAAATGATAAAGAGCGAATGCAAACTCTTACAAAAGAACTCTATTATATCTAAGGACACAATAGAAGGTTGATGTTTAGCATTACTCTGAAGGCTTATAAACTACAAGAAGCTCCTCAGCAATCCATTTGTTCAACATGAAACCAGGAGGGCAAGGGCGTATCCTCGAGACATCTTTACTTGCACCAGCTTCTTTGTCAATGACATTTATACTAACATTCTGAAATCCTTTTCAATTAATCCCAGCATGTTTCGTGGATCCTATTGTCCAGGGTACATCATTCTCGCAGATGTAAATGTTTTTGACAAAGGAGGGTACTCTATTGGTTCCCATTCTGGTTCTCGGCCCAAAGTTCTTGCAATTCTTCTTTCTTGATCCTTCTTCCACTGTCTTCTTCTTTGGCGCATGTCAGGCTGGAACCCCAAACCGTATCGGGCCTTGTGGTGCACTGGCTTTAAAGCCCTCACTATTCCTTGCATATGTCTCCCTAAACCTCTTCTCGCACGAGCTCCCCTTCCTACGGTCAACTTGACACCCATTCTGGTATTTCTCGACAGTTTTGGCATCGGAATTCTATTTCCCTCAGCGACAAAAGTGGCATTGATGAATTCAAGGATCGAAATGAACATTCCACTGCGTCCTTGCTTACTTCCAGGTATGGCGCATCAACAGAGATAGATGCGATAATGTCTTCTTCGCCCTCGACTGTGACCAAACAGCCATCCATGATGAATTTCACTTTTGATGGAGGGATGATGGGACTGCTCCAGCAGAATGAATCCAAGGTCTTCCCAAAAGGCAATTATAAGAGGGTGTAATGTCCATGACTTGAAATTCGACCTCATAGATGTAGGGGCCCACTTCCAAAGGGATTTCGATCTTTCCCATGACTTCGCGCTTCGTCCCATCGAATGCCCTTACCATGAAATGACAGGGTTTTAAGTAGGACAAATCCATCGGTATTCTGGAAAGCGTAGCCAATGGCATAACATTTAACGCTGACCCATTATCGATGAGTACATTCGGTATTATGTAGCCATTGCAGCGGGTCGTGATATGCAGCGCTTTCACCGAACCTCTACCATTTAGCGGTATCTCATTATCACTAAAAGAGATGAAGTTGTCCGCATTCAGATTGTTTACCCACCTATCAAGCTTTTCGACAGATATGTTGTTGGCCACGTAAGCTTGATTTAACACCTTCAATAAAGCATTCCGGTGTGGCTCTGAATTTAACAGTAGAGATAGAACTGAGATTCGTGCTGGCTGCTTGCTCAGTTGTTCCACCACACTATATTCGCTGTGCTTAATAAATTTCAAGAATTCTTGAGCTTCTTCCTCATTCACAGGCTTTTAGTTTCTTGTACGGGTGGAATTCTTGCTCGACTTCGACCTCGTGCATCACTGCTTTCCCTTTTTGCTTCGAGTCGCTACTTTTCTTTACCGGTTCAACTTCTTTAGAATAGCATCGTCCACTTCGAGTAAAATGACCTACCTCCCCAACATCTTCAATTATGGCTTTGGACTTTTCAACTTCCGGTGTAACGATATTAACATCATATCTCCACGGTACTGTTTTGTTGTCCTTATACGGAAAAGGAGATGGTACTTTAATTACCATCTGTGGTTTCAATGGCTCTCTCATCGCGTCGTAATAAATTACCAACGGTCGATCAGCACTATAAGGGGGCCCTGATGATTGGCTATCAGAGACGCATACTTCTCTTTCGTTGGCATCTTCACTCTTGTTAAGGACATTGATCTCCTTATTATTCATCCGATCTTGAAGTAACCTTTTAAAGTCCTCGCACGACTGAATGTTGTGCCCAACAATCCCATGAAATTGCAAAACTTTGACCTTCTTCTCTAAAAACTCTATCAGAATGACAGAGTAATCATTTCTTAACTAATACCTCCCAGATTTCTGCAGAGGCATCCTTATTTCTGCCACACATCTTCTGACCTTCCATTCATCCTCTTTCCCCACTGTGCTCACATTCCCTTCGGTATGGTTAGGGAACGGGTTCCCCGTGGCGTTACTAGCACTATCGAATCGTAGGATACCCGCGTCAATGAGTCCTTGAACTCTCCTTTTGAAAGCGAGACAGTTCTCAGTAGAGTGCCCTTGGTTCCTGCGTGGTATGCACAACTAGCGTTTGGATCGTACCACTTTGGGTATGGAGGTTTAAGGGGTGCCATGTAATGGGGAGAAATTAGCTGTTTTTCTAAAAGTTTTGGGTACAATTCCCCATACGACACAGGGATGGGGGTAAATTGTGGTCTCTCGGGATTATGCCTTGATGGTCTTGGTTCGTTTCTGGGTTGGCTTTGAGCGGGTACCGTGTTTTGTGGGAAAGTGGTGACGGTCTTTGGTTGTTCGTGGCGTATACGGGGCAGGACGGATGTGGTGCTTGGTAGTAAGGGGTTTGAGGGGATAACGAAAATTCGAGGGTGGATAATCTCGAGGTCGGGGTTGATCAGGATACGAATTGGGAATGTAACGACTCCCAGTTCCCACCATGAGGGCTTCTGGCTCTTTCTTCCTTAAGGGTGCTACTTTTCTTGAGCCTTCTGATCCTTCCATTCTACCGCTCTTGACGACGTTCTCTATGAGTTCACCGGATATTACAATATCCGCGAAATCTTTCGTGGCACTTCCCACTAATTTGTCATAAAACGGTGCCTTTAAAGTATTGATAAAGAGAACGGTTATCTCCGTTTTTGTTAGTGGGGGTTCCACTTGAGCTGAGACGTCTCTCCATCTCTGCGCATACTGTCTAAAGGTCTCTGATGGCTTTTTCTCCATCATTTGCAAGGTCATACGGTCTGGCACTATATCCGATACATGCTTGTACTGTTCGCAAAATGCTGACGCCAAGTCCTTCCAGGATCGAATCTTTTCTCTACTAAGTTGATTGTACCACCGAAGAGCTGACCCTGTTAGACTATCTTGAAAGCAATGTATGAGTAGCTTATCCTCGTTCACATAACCGGTCATTTTTCGACAGAACATAATGAAATGTGCTTTTGGGCACCTTGTCCCATCATATTTCTCAAAATCAGCACTTTGAACTTCGAAGGCAAAATTAGATCAGGTACCAAACTGAGTTCCTTGGAACCTAGTGCGGAGAAGACTTCAGTGCCTTCTATTGCTTTGAGTCTTTCCTCTAGACTCCTATATTTTGCGTCATGGTTATCCAATTTCAACTTGGCTGCCTCAGCTGGGTCATCTAGATCTGGAACTAGTGGATTAGCAGGACTAGCCCCAAGGTTCGACGCTAACATTCCTTACCCCAAATTAGTGGGCGGAGCAGGATGTTGTTCTAGGCCTGTAGGTTCCCTTTGGGGGTATCCTCGTTGCATTGCGTGGACATGAGGTGGAGTAAATCCTGGGGGATAAAGTGGATCCTGATCATGGTGAATTCTTGACCGAGGTTCCATAACATCGGAGTTCTGCATGGGTCCTTTTCCTTTGACCAAAGTTGTCATCATCTCCATCATTTTAGCCATCTGATCTCTTTGCTCGAGTGATTCCTCTCGAGATCTCACCATTAGGTTTCTCGTCTCTTGCTGCGATTTGGCCAGTTGCTCTTGTAATTCCTTTTGAGCCCTTTCCATCCTTTCAATTCTCTCATTGAATTCATCCTCCATTACTCTAGCTTGTCGGCGCGTTTTATAGGAATTACATGGTTCCAGATTTGAAATCTTGCAACTGCGGATTATATGGTTCTTTAGTTTCAGTGGATGATTATGGTGATATGTACTCGTGATGAATGAATGAATGAGTATATGAATGGATGAATGTCCAAAGAATAAATGATGCATAAATGTTAGTTATGAGTAAACATGCAAGAATTTGGTGTTGATTTCAAGATAGCCCATATTTAGGCATTTCATTTATCAACATAGTCTATTACACAAAGTTCTCATTTTTTCAACAGTTACACAAATTTCCTAGCCACATTGCCTTGTTTCTTCACTTGCTCTAAAAACTCTGATATGCTCGATCTTTGGCTCGGAGGGAATTGGCAACTGATAACTTCGGCTTCATCTGATAATTGAACAACTTGCATAGCCGCTTTGCGAATTTCATTGATCAAGAAGTCGAGTTGCATTTCTTTTCTTTGAGAGTTCCTTCATACGCCTGAATGTCCCTATCGTACTGATCATTCTTTTCCTCTAGAGCCTTCAGGAGGTTATCTAATTGTTGTTGACGAGATTGCAGCATATTTTCTAGATCTCGTGCTTTCCTTTTAATTCTTGATATTCAGACTGACTATTCGCAAATTTTGCAGTCACTATTTCATACTCGGCGTTCTTCCTTCTTAACTCTATCACAGCGCGCGCAGCCTTTTCCTCCTCTTTCTTTACTTTTCCCTTCCAAAACTCCATTCCTCCATTGATATTGCTAATTTCTTCCTTCCATTCTGCTGTCGACTTGCCCAACCCGCTATTCTTTATAGTGTTTCTTAATTTCTTGTTTTCCAAATGAAGGTCCCTTAAGTCGTTTCTCACAATCTAGGATTCTCTTTGTACTTTTTCAGTCCTGAACCTTTCAACCTGAACTTCAATCTTCAGTTGATAGTTTTCTTCTTGAAGGGCACTAAGGTCCCGAGACATCTTGGCCTTTTCTCGTTCGAATTCTTGTCTTGCCATTTCTAGCTCAGACGGCGTTTCCTCTGAGAAAGGATTTTGGATGGTGTAGTTTGTTGATGAGATTTGCTGACTATTTACCCGTTGCTTCCTCCATATGTCGTAATCTTGGGTAAGGGTATCAACATACAAAGCTAATTCCATGAAATGAATTTCCTTCCAATACTTTGCAGTGTCTCGGACTCTCTTCATATATCCTTCACCCGCGAAAGCGAACTCGAACTGTGCTAATCCTCCAGTTGCGGGGAGGAATTGTCGCGAAGAAAATTGCCTTTGGACTAATAGCGGAGCATATCCAACTCCTCCCCATAACCCGAGTAAAGGTACCCAATCTTGGCTTCTACATTTGTATAGCAGAACTGAAGGACGGATCCAGGGTGTTCTCCATGTTATATTCTCGGCGCGAAGATTCTGAAAAACTGATACCCAATGTTGCTCGGTGACTTCCTTCGGCCATTCTTTATTGAGGTAAGCTTCTAGCGGGGAGAATGTTTTAGAAAACATATGGAACGGAGTGCGCTCTACCTTCCAGAAGTGACTCAAAATCCAAACATTGAGCAACTGCGCGCATCCGATAAATCGTCCCTCCCCTTTTCTTCGACAACTACTCAGGGACCTGAAGGTCTCGGCTAGGATGGTCGGGACAGGGTTGATTCCTTGTTTTAACCTTTCGAAGAAATCAACTACTGCAACTTCGAGATGTCCGAGAACTTTTGGGAAAATGACCAAACCGTAAATGGCCAAAGCGAATAGATTTACCCTTTTCAGCATGTTGGGATGGTTCAGAGCCAAATCTCGTAGGGAGGACCATGGAATGCAAATGGTTTCATTCTTCTTCTTTATCTGTTTTTCGGCCCATGCATCAGTCATGTCTGTCAGTCTCACTAACTTTTTCTTGAAGGTCATCGGCTTAGGCTCCTTCACATATATTTTGCCGAATTGTACATTGTCGATGCGGAGTAGAGCAGCATACTCTTCTATGGTTGGAGTCATGTCTTCTTGATTAAAGGTGAAACACTGATAAGCTGGGTCCCAGAACCGAACCATGGCTTGAATCAACTGTTCGTCTACACGGATGGTGATCAGGTGAGCTATATCTCCATACCTCTGAGTGAAAATGTCTCTAGTGTCTGAATCCCACTGATTCCAAATTCGAACCAAATCCTCAAAGTTATTTTGGTGAACATTTACAGTTATATGTTCGGGCAAATTAACGACACACCCTTCCACTAGACTATCCCCCTTTTCTCTCTGAATTTTTAGAGACCAGTCCCGAACCACGGCATTCTTCTCGGTTATTTGTGTAATTGACTCTTCCATCAGAAACCCATTTTTTTGGCAACCAACTTTTAATCAACACCTTCCTAACAAGATGTCTATGATGCATGATGAAAAATAGAAATACAGACAAACTTGGTTAGTAAACACAACAAATATAATCTGAAAAACAAATTAAACTACCCAATCCAATTATTTTGCATAAACAGTGTAAATGAAAGGCAAAAGGCATTTTCCCCGTGTACTTATTTTAATGACTATAAGCGGACAGAGGTTCGGCATGGCTCTAATTGGATAGCTCGTATGGTTCACTATATGCGGTTTTGGTTCTAGGTGGGTACTCGAATCGTCTGCACTGTCATCTACTAAGATTAGTACAGAGCCTCGGTCATGGCCCATCATAGGCTTACGAGATCAATTCGAGGGATTACATTTACTTATGCCTATGCGGAGGGACAAGTTAACTCACGAAAGCATAAGTCATATGTAACCCGAAAGTATTCACTAGCCTGTGCGGAGGAACGAGTTAACTCACGAAGGCGTAGCGTTTACTTTCTCTTAACAGGGACGAAGCCCGGGTATAGAGCTCATGTTATGCAAAAATGCAAGTGCACGGTGTGTGGGGAGAAACTTGTAAACCTTTACGTTTTATTTAGAAAAAACTAAACCAAAAATAAAACCGCAAAAATTTAAAGCTGAAAAACAACCTGATAAAACAAGTTAGAATATGTACAACACGATGCAAATGCATGATTTTTTTTTGAAAACAAAAAATTTAAGGATCACGACTAAATGTAATTTGAACAAGAAACTTTGAAAATTTTGACAACGCGAGTTTAATTCGACTCGACTCTCAAAAAGGGTCCCCAGTGGAGTCGCCAGCTGTAGCGACCTAAAAATTGGGCACGGGCGCTAATCGAAATAAATATTGAAAATTTGAAAACAGAATCTCGATCTATTTGAAAAGGGAGTCGCCACCGATTTTTTTTCATAGGTGTGATCGGACACCTACAAAATTCTTTTTTCAGAAGAAAAATTTATTTTTAAACTTTTCTAAAAAAGAGGCAATTTTAGGTCCACGTAAAAATCCAGAGAAAATTAGGGTTCGGGAGTCGGTTACGCGCGAGGAAGGTATTAGCACCCTCGCGACGTCCAAAATTGGTATCTCGTAAAACGCGCGTTGTCTTCATTTTCAAAAATACGAGTTCAATTTAATATTAGTCGTGATCCGATTGAACACGAGAATTTTAAAGCGCAACAACTTTTTCTTTTTTGAAAACACGAAAATTTTAAAATACAAGAATTTTAGAAACACAAATTTTTTTTTAAAAAAACACGAAGAATTTAAAACACGAGATTTTTTTATTTTTATTTTTGAAAACACGAATCTTCTTTTTGAAACACGAAAATTTTTAAAACAAAAAATTTGTTTTTGAAAACATAAATTTTTTGATAAAATACGAAACACGAGAAATTTTGAAGACATGAAAATTTTTGAAACACGATTTTTCTTTAAAAAATACCGTATTTAACACGAATCGATGATATTCATCCCGATATGGCGATGAAACCATCGAATTAATGTTAACTCAATTCAATTTAATATTTAATCGGGATTCTAATAAAACACGAGAATTTTTATTAAAATACGAGGATTTTTGAATATTTTATTTTTAAAAGGGTGTCCCGAATTTAACACGAGCTATCGATATCCACCCAACATAGCGATGAATTCGATGACTCGATGCTAAATCGGTTCGTTGCCTTATGCATTAAAATATTATTATTTAAAAAAAAAAATGCAATTAAATGACATAATAATATTTATGAAAACTGTTTTAAAGCATACTAATTTAAATTAAATAAAACACCATTTAAATAAATAAAATAAAATAAAATAGATTAAAAAGAAAAAAATTACCCAAAAGCCCAAAATTATGGGCTTAAATTTTGGGCCTCCCATTTTATTATTTTTTTTACTGTTGGGCTGTTGCTATTGGCTGCCAAAGGACTGGTTTGGGCTGCTTCTTGTTGGGCTGAATCTGGTCCACCAAAATGGCCTGCTATTTTTTTTAGTTTTTTTTTCTTTCTTTCTTATTCCCCTTTTCTTCTTTCCTTCTTCTTTTTCTTCCTTTCTTTCTCCTCGATCAGCAGCACCTCCTTTGTCTTGCCGGTGATGTCCCTCCGCCTGGTGCGACGTCCGACAGTGGCGTGCACGGAGGTATGCTCTCTCCCCTTTTCCTTTTTCTTTTTCTTCTTTGCACTTTCTCCTTTTCTCTTTTGCTTGCTTTTTTCTTTGTTTTTGTTTTGTTTGCGTTTAGGACTCGATGGTGAGATGACAATGGTGGTGGCGCGACGGACGTGGTGGCGTGGAGGCAATCGGCCAGATTGAGAGCTTCTTTTTTTATTTTTCTCTAAAAATTCTGCTTGTTTTTTTCTCCCCTTTTTTCTTCCTCTTCTCTTTTTTCTTTTTAAAAGCTCCAAATTTTGTCCTCTTTCTCATTGTTTGCAGGTAGTGGGTGAAGAAGGAGCAGCCACACATGTTTGTGGCCTGAAAATCTGGGAAGTGGGTGCCCCAAATCACGTAACCTGTCTGAAGGACCAAATCACAAATGCAGCAAAACTTCTGGGGCTAAATGTAATTTTTAGAAAATTTAGGATTAAAATGAAATTTAATGAAAGTTTAGGGGTCTAAGTGAAATTTAAAGAAAGTTTAAGGGTCAAAATGAAATTTAGGAAAAAATTAGGGGTCAAAAAAATTTTTTTTTTTGAAATTTTGAAAATTAAACACAAACTCTAGTCGGACAAAAATTTAGTGCTTACACTATCCTTAATTTTCTTAAATATTTCGAACACTCATTTACCTTTAATGAAGATATCTAACCTATTAATGAAGATCTTATCATTTGGAGAAACATATTTAGAGATTGGATCGAATCAGATCACCCTTATGTAATCCCTTAAATCAAGGGAGTTGGATTAGATTGAAACTCTATGAGATTAGTTGCCAAGAGCCCACGTTTGTTTCATTCTCTATTATTATAATGTACACAATTTATTGTATAGATTCATGTACGGGGAGAATTGAGAATTTAAACATGTTCTAAGTGAGGAATCTTATTGTATAAGTGCATATTGTTAGTAAAACCTTTGGTGTCGTGTGGTGAATTTAGTGGTGAGAGTATCATTCTTCAAGGTGCAAAGGTGAGGAAATTGTCAGGGGTGTGTGATAGATTATGATCACTTGTTGTAAGTACTGAAGATAGTAAGTATTTCTCACCGAGCTAGGCTCCTTAGACATAGAAAAACCGAGCTGCGTAAAAAATCTTCATGTGTGTTCGTTTTATTTTTTTTTATTTTCAGATTTGATGTCAAGGAAGTGCCCATTTTCTTGTCACTTATTCCAAGCACTTTGTTTAATTTGCTAGCAATGATTTAATAACTTCATACACCAATAGGATGTGCAATTAGAGCGATATTTCTCAACAAGTTTGCACGTAATGCTAATGGAAGATGTCAGAAGTCTTTGTGGCATCAACATGACTCGAAAACCCACAACTACGAGCCTATCAAACTAACAATCCACAAAAGTTTATTGTTTCAATATAGATATATCTTTTGTGCTTATAAAACTTGTCAAATGCACCATGTTCACATGCTTAAAAACTACTTGAACAATGGGAATCAATAGCATGCAAAATCTTTGATATACTCAATTCTTAAAAAAGTTTAACATGCAATGTATACGTGTCAACCACTATATTATTCTTAACCTTTCTTATACCTTATCACGTAAGGAAAGGATTAATAGTCAATGTGAACCACAATTTCCATTGACAATCAAGCTTCCAATGCCCTTAAAGGCATACAATTCTTTATCACTGGTCAAGTAGTTCAATGCATTACATTAAATTTCATTGATTTATTATCGTATACGAGGGTTGTACTGATATCTACACTAAAAGTATTACGTTCAACCTCAAAAATCTTATCAAAATTTGGTAAAACAAGAATATGAGCATTACAAATAATTATCTTCGCAATCATTACACGCGGACTCTTATTTGTTAAATTATCATCGAAATAGGTAATAACAAAATTATCTAAGAAAAATCTAAGTTTGTGATTCATTAATGTTATGAAAGTCTTGAGACCATTAATTAAGTGAATGACATAGTTAAAAATTACCCACTAAAATTTTTCATCTATCATGATAGATGATTACCACTAAAAACAATTTTATAATTAGATTATGATATAATCATAATTTCTCTAGTTTTCAAATTTCAACATTCAAATCAGATTGTTAATACTGGTAAATTTTTTGTTAAATTTGTTGATGTAATATTCTAAAAGTAAAAGAAAAATATTCACTTGGTAGTGATAAAAGAAATGATGTTGTAATAAATATGATTTTAACGAAATAATTTTAACAACGTTAACAATTAGACTTAAAATTTTAAAATTTGAAAAGTAAAAAGAATAAACTCTAAAATTGTAAAGAGTAAAGGGACATATGACTGATTTTAACCAATAGAAATAGATAAGAGAGAGTGAAGGAGCCAACTCGCGCTCCCTATTCCCAAAATCCCCCCCCCCAATCCACCAAAAAAATATAATTTTTATCTCTGGTTTTCAAAATTTGAAACCCCAAAAAGGAGGATTGAAATTTATGGAGGCCGCAAAAACCCTCCCAAAAACTTGAAAAAAATAAACTAAAAGAACCCAAAATATGAGCACAGAGTTACCTCCCAAGTATACCGCCAATCCCCCATGTTTTGAAAACAAAATCCCAAAATGGCGCTTTTCATTTCACCCCCCTTTTATTCACCCCCTTCTCTTTCCTTTCCTTTCACTCCATCTCTCTCTTCTCTTCTCTTCTCTCCAACCCCTTTCTCTCTTTGCACCCCAAAGGGTAAAACCTAAAGCAAAGAAGCAATGGCGGGTCAGGAGAATTGTGTGAGACTAACAAGGTCTACTGTTGCTAAGAAGAGAACAGCTGAATTGGCTGGGATAACAGATGAGATTGTGACCAATAAGAAAAGGGTTGTTTTAGGTGAGCTTTCTAATAACGTTGCTGGGTCGGTGAGTAAGGTTCAAGGGAAGAAACCAACAACAACAACAACAACAGCAACAACAACAGCCCAGAAATTGCAATGTAAAGGGAAGGTGAAAACAAGGTCTAAAGTGGTAAGACGGGTTCTTTTGGAAGGTGGAGATGAAAAAAAGGAGGATTTTGATGCTATGTCTAATGACCCACAAATGTGTGGGTATTATGCTTCTGATATTTATGGATATCTTCATCAAATGGAGGTATTTCCCCTGTTTCTCACTTATTATATCTATTTAATCTGCTGGAATGACTAAAGGGTTAATTTTTTTATTACGTGATTGACATTAGGTTGATCCAAAGAGAAGACCTTTACCTGATTATATCGAGAAGGTGCGAAAGGATGTTAGTATGAGTATGAGGGGGGTTTTAGTGGATTGGTTAGTTGAAGTTGCAGAGGAATACAAGCTTGTTTCAGATACTTTATATATGACTGTTTCATACATTGATAGATTCTTATCTTTAAATCCTCTCAATAGACAAAGGCTTCAATTATTGGGTGTATCTTCAATGCTCATTGCCTCGTAAGATTCTAATTTCTTTGATGGGTTGTTTTGTTTGAAATCATTGTAAATCTGTTTGTACTTACATTTTGTCCTTTTTAAGCAGAAAGTATGAGGAAATCACTCCTCCAAATGTGGAAGATTTTTGCTATATAACTGATAATACATACACTAAAGATGAGGTACCCCTTACCTTCATTCCACTTGTTTATCTCCTTTTATTTGTGTACGACTTTGCTTCATTTCATTAAACATTGTTTTGGATATATATGAAGGTGGTCAAAATGGAAGCAGATATACTTAAGTCCTTGAAGTTTGAATTGGGCAATCCTACAGTTAAAACATTTTTGAGGAGATTCACTAGAGTTGCTCAAGAATATTACAAAGTAAGAAAAGTGCCTATACATTTTTGCATTGATTCTAATTGTCTATTATTTTTTATGTGTTATTGAATGTATGGTTTCTTTTGATCCTTTATAGGCATCAAGCTTGCAGCTAGAATTCCTTGGGTGTTATCTTGCAGAGTTGAGTTTGTTGGATTATGGATGTGTAAAATTTTTACCTTCCATGGTTGCTGCGTCTGTTATCTTTCTTACAAGGTTTATAATTAGACCAAAGTGTCATCCTTGGGTATGGTTTTGTCCTCGTTACAATTTTTTGTCTTTGGTTTTTGTTTATGGTTAGCAAATATTAACTTGTCATTTGTGTTCTATAGAGCTCTGCCTTGCAACGAAACTTGGGTTACAAAGCATCTGATCTAAAAGAGTGTGTCCTTATCTTACATGACTTGTATTTGAGTAGAAGAGGAGATTCACTTCATGCAGTTAGAGAAAAATACAATCAACATAAGTTGTGTGTTCATGTAACACTAGCAATTGATGTGGCTATAATTTGTATAGTCTTGTTGTATTGAAATAATGTTGATTTCTCTTGAAACAGTTCAAATATGTGGCAACAATTCCGGCTTCTCCGGAGATTCCAGCTTCTTATTTCAAAGATGTTCAAGAAGTTGAGATTATTGATGTTGAAGATGTTCAAGTGGTGGAAGTTTGACACATGATTTATGGTCTGATTTTTGTAATTCAAGGCTTGAACGTGGGTGAAATGTATATGAGAACAAGATGGGACTCTTGCTGATGCAGCACCTATGATGCACGTGGTTGCTTGGAGATGTATATGTCATTGCTGGTGGTAGTGTGCTACCAACTAACATGGATGGAACTTAAGTGTATTAGTGATTTTCGGAACAACCATATTTAATTATGACTGATTGATTATAAGTGGTTCTTTTTGCTATGTCAATAGATGTTCTTTTAATTGATTTTTCAAGCCTTATGGTTGAATGATGTAAAATATTGTTGACAAGTTGATTTCACTACTTGGTAGCATTAAATAATCAAAGCTCATACCTATTTGTAAAAGTTTTTACCTTTCAATTTAGTTGATAAATTATACCAGGACTTAACCTTGATGCAACATGTGTTCATGGTGTTAAGCTCTCTGATTTTTCATGGATGTTTATACTGTAATATCAACTCTTCATTTGTACAAAAAATAAAGAGGCTATCTTGTTTTTGCTACATGGTAATCTGCAAGTTGGCATGGTTCCTGTTTCTGGTGATGTGGCTGAAATGAAACTGTTGTAGAAAGATCTGTGACCCGAATTATGCTTCTTCGTGTGTGTGTTCCATTAACTGCTGAAATTTCTTTTTCAGGTAGTGATTTCTGGTTGAGAATCAGTCGGCCTGTGCTGCACTAAGAGAAGTATGAAATGATACTGCCAATTTGCCAATCATTATAAGCAGATTCGTACATTAGAAGTGCTTTTAATTTGATCCTATATAGGAATAGAGAGATTAAAGTCGAAGTTCCAAGTCAACTTTTAGCAACTCCGGTGGTGGTTTATATGGCTGGAAATCCACTTGATAACTTCCTATCCACTTTGATGTTGTTTTGCTGTCAATTGATCCTGTCCATGCCTTCATAATCTCTTTCTTTGAATTGTTGAATCGTGCAACTGAATGTCTCTGTTTTTTGTTCAGTTGGCACACTAGTGAATGGGGCTGAAGACCAAGTGATCGTGTCATTGGCAAACCAACCATTGGCATCATCCTTTCTGACTGGCATCGACCCCTCTCCCTTTTGTGTGCATTCTGGTGGCCACCAAGTGCTTGCGAACTATAGAACTTTCGTCTGCAGAAGTTGCACGAGAAGATCTTGTTAGAGGCATAATTTGATCGTAATCCACTTTTCGATGCAACAATATCCCTGTGCCTGCCAAGACTCAAGTTCAGCCATTCCATTGAGTTGCCTTCATAGCATCCATCATCGTGCCCTTCGTTAATCAGGTAATTAACTGACATTTCTACTACTTTTTGATACCGAAAAATGAAAACCTTGTAAGAATTAGATGAACTATAGGATCAACTAGAAACAACTAACTAGAGCTAGAGCAGCAATAGATGAGAGAATAGATCCATTTATTACTTACCGGTATTGCTTGCTTGGGACACTGCTTATGTCTTATAAACACTTAGATTCCTAGCAACTCAATGATCGATGTGTCACGATAACAATTACAACACAATGGTATCACAATCTTAAAACTTGTACGAATTGCCTGCCATTATAGAGATTGTTCGTCTTTCAAGTTGTCTGCAGTTCACACTACACTTATCCATCCACATCAGTCCATAACTTTCAACATATCATTTTGGTTGATTGGGGGAGCCATACTGCATAGTCCAGATCGATATCAATGCAAGCATTGTACGTTTTGATCAAATGCAAGGTTTAGTTATATTCACCATTGTTTCCTACTTATGACAACACATGTATTCTTGGTGTAAAATCATGACATTGTAAACATATTAATGAAATAAGTCAACATTCTTTGTTCTCCATCATGTGGCTTTGTTTTGGGTTGATTGTGATTGATAGTTGTAACACTAAGCTGGGTTTTTTTCTTTTTTCTTTTTTTATCATATGTTTCCATGTTCTTTGTCTTTCCATAAAGAAACATCAGTTCGGTCATTCCTATGTAGTTGTTTTCCATGTGGTTACTGCACTTCCTTTTTAGCAATTGGATTATGCCCTTTGGGTTAGCAGCTTTGATTGTTATTTCCACTCCTAGTATCATGCCACATTAAAAAAATATTATTTTATTTATTTTTAGTGTATTTTATTGTAAACAATGTATCATTAATATAGTTCCTAACTTTAATCTTCTCAAAAGTTTACCTAAAGCATGGCTAAGGTTGTCTTTACCATCATTGCAACGATTTTTCAGGTTTAAAGTTGCCTTTTACTGTAACAATAATGTTCAATCATGTTTTTTTTTTCTAAATAAAAAAATTTGCACCGCGAATACATAAGTCTTATATTTCATTAGTGAATAATGATATGACATGCTATTATTAAATTAAACAAAAAATATAGAGAACTTAACAGTAAATACTAATATTTTTATTTAAACATAATTAAACATGAATTATAATTATTATAAATAATTAATTAACAACTCTCGGAATTTATGATATTGAATTTAAGGGTTTAGGGCATTTGATTTAGGGTTTAAAGTCTCGAATTTAAATTTCAAGATTTTAGCATTTATTTATAATTAATTATTATTTATTTATAAATGCTTCATTATTTTTTAATTTTATATAACGATGACGTGTCTTGTTATTATTTAGTAACTGTATATGTAATTTATGTATATCATATATTCTCCCAAAATAAATTATACATATAATTTATATTTCAATTCATCTTTTCAAATATATTTGTTGGACCTGAACATTGTCTTACGGCAACACTTAGGCCAAATTAATCAAATCCATGTGTTCCTATGAGAATCCACCAGCCATGAAAAGGAAAATTTAGTATACTTAATTTGGTCGATTAATAATGCTACCAACTTAATACTGTAATAAAGTAGATTTTCTTTATTTGTAGACAGAGGAAAAGGAAGAAAAAAAGTTTTAGGAGTTAAAATTTAATCGTTATATTAATTTATATCATTTTCAAAAAGATTTAGAAGTAATTTTTTCATTTAAGAGAGTCTAGGTCATTACTTGTCCCATTAGATTCGTCCTTAGTTTAAAGGTTTTTCATAGAGAGAATAAGAGTTGCAAACAAATGAGACGGAATATAAGGAAGATTAGAGAAAACTCTGTAACAGTGAATGCAACGACAGATATCAATAAGTATTGGTTGTTGTAGTAAAACACATTTGTAGCCCTAGTGAAAGAACTTAGCTCGAATCTTCGAGACGACATTATTAGGAGAGACAACTAAGAACCCCGAAAGAATTAGTTTACATGGGCCGTAAACCGGATAGTATACAAAAAAGCAAAAGAATGCAACTAAAGGTGGTGATTAGTAATTTCGTTTAGGGGAACTAAGATAAAATTGTAAAATTCGGAAAGCAAACTAAATATAGTGTTAAAAATACTTAAATTAACAAAAATAGTACCTTTAAGTTGTTGGTAACAATGAATAGTGAACAAGAATGCACTATATTTTTAAAAAGAAGGGAGAAGTACTCAATTTATAGAGAAAGATTAACAATAAATCTTTTAACTACCTTGGTATATGGCCTACCAAACCAAATTTCTTTCATATCTCAATGGTAAATTACTAGCAAAATGTATTTGTATTTCCTTGAATAATCTTATTTCATACAGTCTATCCCAAACAATGGCTATTCTTGAAGAACATTGCTTTAAATAAGAGTTGATCTGAATGTAATTATTGTAATACCCAATTTTAGCCCGGACTCACATATGAAAATATAATCTTCGAGGATATGTAATCTTAGATATGATATGTAATCTTAGAAGATATGATTTTATAATCTTAGAGATTTAATTTGTAGATACCCTTTAATCTTCACCGTTGATGTAATTGATCTATAACGCGGTAGATCTGGGGAGGCTCAGCTATAAATAGAGGCCTCTCCCTTCATTGTAGAAAAAAAGAATCAATAAAAAAGGGAGAACGATTGGCAATTTTTTAAAGGTGGCTTACTGTTTTCTTTTTTTTTTCTTTTTCGATTTTTTTTTACTTATTTACGATTTTAAAAAAGGGAGAAGGTGATACCATTGCGAATTTTATTTATTTATTTTATTTAGCCCTAATAAAGTGACGAGTTTAAAAGGATGGGGAGATTTTCCCATTCGAGCCCTATGAGTTATTCGCGCCTTTTAATTGGGCCCTTCATTTTTTTAAATTCTGTTGATTTTCAATTTAATCCTTAATCTTTCATTTTAGGTTTTTAGTCTATTTTATTAATTTTGTTATTATTATTATTATTATTATTATTATTATTTTATATTATTATTATACCTACATATATGTGCGCATATGCATGTTAATATATATACATATATATTTTAAACGTTTTAATATATATACATATTATATACATACTTTATTATTATTTTATTTTCATAGTTTTTTTATATATATACATATTTTTATTTCATAATATTTATATGTTTGCCCATATTCTATGATTTTTATATGTTTATACATTTTTGTAATATATACACATATATTTATACTCCATTCAAAGCTTATTATAAATATTTTCCATGTTTTTATATTATACTTATATATTTCATTTTTTTGTAAATGCATGAATATATTTTATATGTATATATTTATATTTTCCTTATTTTCATAAATGCATTATGTATTTTATATATATATATAAGTTTTATAACCCAAAATTTTATGAGTAAATTATCTTTATGTCTTTTATTCTTCATAGTTCAAATGTATATATATTTTGTACCTTTTTCTCTTTATATTTTTTTGTTTATTTCCTTCATTTGCTTATTGATTTATGTTTTCATTTATATTCATTTCATATTTTACATGTCATTGTTTATGTACATTAATTTCGTTTATTTCATGCCATTGTTGTATTTATTATTCCATTTTATATTTAATGTAGCATCACATCATTTTTTTCGATTTTAAAATTTTTAAAATTGAGATAACACTCGTATTTAGGATTTTCAAGGAAATTGAGCCCTAACGTATTGGGTTCCGATTTTCTTCCTTAAATCCAACGATCGAGGGTTGCTCATTAATAAAAAATATATAAAATGAAAAGCTTGTTGTTGGGGAGTTAAATATGTTGTATCCTAACGCATTTGATGTGACGTGTTGATTTCTCGAGACAAAGATTTTTTGAAAAAAATAATAAAGGAAATATTTCAAGTTTGAGATTTTGAGGAATTGTGCCCTAACGTATTGGGCCGCGATTTCTTAAATCTTAAACAAATGAATATTCTTTTAAATTTTTATTACACGAGTTTTAGACTAATTCATTTTTGAGGAAATTAGAATGTTGTGCCTTAACGCATTGGGTGCGACATTTTCTTTCTCCGAAATGATAAGGGTCTTAATAAGTAATGGTTTTAAGTTTTTGCTAATGATTATATTTTCAAATTTTCAACATTAAGACACTAATTAATTAACTAGGTATCAATTTTGGGCGTTACGAGGGTGCTAATCCTTCCTCGTACATAACCGACTCCCGGATCCGTTTTTCTAAAACTCGTAGACCAAAGTCGTTTTTTTAGATGATCCAATCACAACTTAATAAAAGATTGGTGGCGACTCCCAATTTTCGTTTTTTAAAGTTGACGACCTAAAATTTTTGTTTTTCAAAAAATGGTTTCGACAATTATTTTTGTACAACAATTGTTGTAAATTGAAGTTGTTATTAGTCTCTATATTATGCGTGAGTTATGCATTTATTCCCTATACTTTAATTTAGTTATTTTAGTTTTTATACTTTTTAAAATTTAAAATTTTAATTTCAACCAAATGACATAGTTAAATTCATTAGGTTCTATTATTTCTAAAATATTATGCGATAAATATATTATCCAATTTGTAATACTATGTTAATTTACTATTTTTTGTGTATAAAATTATTTGTTTCTATAAGAATATTACAAATTCAGGGGATGTTAACCCTTAAAAAATTAAAGTTCTTAATAAATTGGGACAATGTATCAATTAAATACACATATTAGCCCTTCGCTAAAATTAAATATTTAAACATTCAAAACTGGGATGCCAAATATATATCGGGAACAAGCAGTAGCTGTTTAATCGCATGATAAGACAATTCAGAACGTGTACTTTAAGCAAATATTTGTTTATACCACACAAGCTTTATGTATATATGTATATGTATGTGCGTGTTCTTTGGACTTTGTTTAGCTTAAAGGCTTTTTATATGCAAAAGGAAAAAGGGTTCCTTGAAAGAAGAATGGGCGTAGCTTATAGCTGATAAGTTCAGAATTCAGATACTCGAAAGCAGCAGCAGCAGCAGCAGCAGCTATAAAAGCGAAAATTGACTACTTGCCAAACCATACAAATAAAACCCAGACAAAGTTAAAAGCACAAGAGCCAATATCTATGCCTACTATAGTACTATCTATGAGCCATTAGTATAATTTTGGACATGTAAAATTACCCTTGTTTCAGGGACTGAATGCCATAAAGAAAAAAACAGATTGTGAAGAGAAAAAGAAGAAAGTCTTTGGAAAACACAATATATTATATTATAAAAGAAGAAAAAAGCAAAAAAAAAAAAAGGTTCTTCGTGAAGTGTGTCCCTTGTTTGCAGGGTATACTCAATACCATTTACATCAACTTTCTTCACCTTTTTCTTACATTTTCCAAACCAGTCCACTTATCTTTTGGTGCTTTTTGGACCCATTTATTTGCATTTTGTTCTTACACTTGAAGAGGTAGGGTTCTTCTCTCTTTCATTTATCCACCATAGAAGAAAAAGAAAAAAAAAACTCAGGATTTCTCTAGGTGCCAACAGCATGTTGAGACTGTTGCGGATACTAATGGTGGTAATGTTGCTTTCTTCTATATTAATCTCAGCTGATCCTAAAGATGAGCCATTACTTGTTGGCACCACCACCAATGCTCATTCACCAGTTTCCAATGAGAAGATACCTATGGACAAGCAGCAGCAGCCACAACGTTTGAGGGGTTCATTTGGTGTGTTCTTTTCAAGCAAGAGGAAGGTTCCAAATGCTGCTGATCCACTTCACAATCGTTGAAAGCCATGGGAGGAACATGAATTTTAAAGCTTTCATAATGTTGGGTTTTGTTTGATCTTTTCTGGGGTTATTATGAATTGCATTTTGCATCCATGTTTTTTAAAAATTTTGTTGGATTTTCATGACTATCACCTTTGTATTTGTCTATACTGCAATATATGTGTACTGTAAATGAAGAAACTTTTGGCTTTTTTATTCAACTTTTAATTTTTTGTAGTACCTCATAATATCAAAAGCTTGAGAGGTCACTTTTAGTAGGGTTCAGAGATTTGGTAGTACCAGAGAATAATCTTTATAATCTCTTGTGCTACCATTAAAAGAATTTGTTGGTATCTGTTTGTTTTATTATATCTACTATTTGTTCTTCTTCCTCGTTGAATATTTTTACAGAGAATTTTGGAGTTTCTTTCGTTTTCTTTTATAGGCGATGAAGGAACTTGTTGACACTAATACAAGGTTTATTGGACTGTATGTTTCTAATTACGTAATTAAGCTAATTAAATTAATGATTTTAGTATATATGAACATATTGAACTTGTACGATTTCATAAGTATTAATCAAAATTTCATCTAATTTGCAAAACCAAACTGATGTAACCATTACTATTTGGTATATACATGTATGCGTCTATGTATATTTTAAGTTACAGAAATTCTTACCAACCAGTGGTGCTATTGCAATGGTAAGATAAAAATTGAAGATTGATAGTATAAAAATTAATGACTATGTAGAGGCATGCAATTATGCTATTTTCTTGCGTACAAAAGAATCACTTACACCACTAAAATTCAGTAGAATTGTCAGGAATATTAATTTCTTACAAATTTTGAACTCTACAAATTTTCGTCCTTTAATAAAATATAAAATTTTAAGTTAGTATACCGTAAAATGATAAATTTTTTATTTAATCCTTTAAAAGAATTATATAGATATAAGTTGGTAAGGTAAAATAAACTGGTTGTTGTTGAGTGACATTCGGTAGTGCCCATTGTAAGTGACATTAAGTTAGTTTAAATACTTGTCATATTTGAGTTGACAATATAATGAAAAAAATCTTTAGGCCTGATTATGTGCTGTTATACTGAAGATACTTTAGTTCATTTATGGAAATCAATCTTTAGAGTTTGAAGATTGGATTAGATTTCACTGAAGCAAATCAACTATTGGAATGTGGAGGATTGTTCAATATTGCATGTTTTAGAAACCATATCTTCAATTGATTATGCTTTTATTGTTAATGATGTAATAACTATTTTCAAGGAGTTATTTTGTATTCACTATGATTCTATGTTAGCAAATCGAAATTGATATATGCATTGAGACTTGTTTAAGTTTTGTATGAGAACTTATTGAGTGCATTCTAATCTATTAATTGCGGAACTATTTTGTAAGAGAGTGCAAATTAAATTGTAAACATTGTTAAGTGTTTATTGTCCAAGTTCTTAGGAGGATGATTTGGAGGTGAGTATTCTAGTCTTTAGGTACAAAAGTACGATCTTTATACTCATGGAGTGATAGAGTGTGAATCACTTGTATTGTGAATTAAAGATAGTGAAATTGCTCACTGAACTAGGCCACAAATGTAAGAAATTTGAATTGCGTAAACAAATCTTTGGTGTTCTTTATTTTGTTTGCATAGTCTTCGCAGTGCCAAATTGTAGTGGCGACTGCAATCAAGCACTTCCATTGCAATTTTTATTTTAAGCAATCAAACACTTAACGTATTTAGTAGTGAATTTTAGTGTTGTTGTTTGCTAACAACGAAAAGTTCTTCTATTACTCATATTGCTATGCTAACTCTGATAAAAATATACAATTAATTACAATTACATTTTAACTTTTGTAAAAATATATAACTTCTTTTAAAAATTTATTAACTCGGGTCCTTATAAGAAGGAATACACAAACCCAAAAGTGATCTCTATAGATTATAAAATGAATATAACTTCAAACTAATAATATTAGATGGGTTTTTCTTTTGATTTAAATTTAATTATTTTATATATAAATATATAAAAAGGCCATCATTTAGAGAAGCGAGCATTAAAGTAGAGGAAGTGATGCAATCAATCAATCAATCAATCTGCATTGAAGCTACGATCAGAAAACTGAGAAGTTAATAGGGAGAACCTCTATGCCTTAAAAGGGAATCCATTTGGTAGAGCTGACGGTACGCAAAGGCATGGCGAATGCATAGATTTTTGCAGTGAGAGAGAAAAACCCACCCTTATGGCCGTTGCATCGAGAACCAAATATGTTTTCCATCTTTATTGACCATCCAAAAGCAGTACGGACATGGACAAGATGACACTGTGAATGAGGGCCAAAGCTTTAGAGATTCCAATTGGCCTAATCATTTCTTCACATCTTTACCCCTTACCCCACACCCCCTTTTTTGTATTTTCCCCAGAAATTTTAAAATCTCAAAACCAAGAACTTCTTAATGTCTGCTGAAAGCAATGCACATTTATCAGACCCCCTTTCTGGGACTTCATTTCTTTATTTTAAAATTACATAACATGGGGGACTTTGGCATGAAAACAAATGTCTCAGGCGTGTTATATGTACATAATATTATAATGGCAGTTGAGTATAAATTTTTTACTGTTACTCATTAGTGGGTTTCTTTTCATTTTGTTTCCTTAGGCTTAGGCGTGCATTAGCAGTGCAATGTTTACCCTTTTAAGACGTGTTTGATGGCATGAGAGACAAAACTTGCTGCTTTAATTGGGTTTTACAGCATTTTTGGCTTCACTTCTAACCAATATTTGCCTCCCAACAGTATGTCTACTTAACCCCGAATTGCGCCTTTGTTTTGGCTAAAATAACTGTGTTCCTGCTCTGAATTTAATTTTTGTATTTTTAGAAATTTAAAATTTAAGTCTCGGCTCAAATGGTAACAATTAATTTTTGTATTATGTATTAGTCTTTATTTTTCAATTAAATCATTCTTAGTTTCTTTACTTTTTCAAAATTTGAGATTTTAATCTTGATGCAAATGACAACCATTAAATCCATTATCTAATACGAGATTATACATGTAATAATATGTTTCCTAAATTAAATTTTAAAAATAGTAAAACTTAATGAATTTAATAATTACCGTTTGATAAGAACTGAAATTTTAAAATAAAAAAAACTAAAATTAATCATTTTGAAGATATACATAGTATAGAGATTAATACCAAAACTATACCAAAATAATAACTCCTATGATCAAGCATTGGTCAAGTCCCCGAGGACCTTGCAAGAAGGATCTAAATATGCTCCATTTGGATTTGATAGGACCAGTTATCAAGGTGCTGCTGCCATGGGCTTTGCCAAAACTTTTTACCTTATTACCTACAGGTGTAACATTTACAGGTGAATGAGGCTTTGCTTATGTTAGTATATAGCTTACGTTTTAAGACTTTCGAATATTCCAACTCGAATTTTACTATATATAATTCATGCATAAATTTTTTTTGTAATTATTTAATACTTATAATGATTAATTCTGATTAAACTATTAATATAATTGTAATACTACATTAGCAGAAACAACAAATAGGGTCTCCATACCCAAATCTCATACCCCAAGGTTTGTAGGAATTAATATTATGGAATCTTGGCATTAGAGAAAAGCGTACCTCAATAGGCCCTTCCATGTAGCTTCTACAGCCTTTAAACAAACATAGTTAACCAAATTAATTAATAATATTATAAAATTATATTATAATATATCCATGTTATGAGTAAAAAATAAAATTATATAATAAATATATTTATAAAAATTGTTATAAATTATAATTAAGGTTTTGGTTGAATGGAAAAGTATAAAATTTAAAAACTACAATGACTTGGATTTAAATCTTATTATATATATATTTTATTTTTCTATATAATAGATACAAAATGAAAAAAAATTTGTCAAAATAATATAACTCTGTAAAGTAAGTATATATTTTGTAATTACCCAATTGAGCTGGTGCCTGATTGACTCATGACACCAACTCAGTCAAATACTTAATGTATAATATAAATATAGGAACCATATTATGATAGAAATTAAAATATAACAATTAAATCCCAAATTTAAGCATAGTAAAGAGATCAAAATAAAAATTTAACTACTTTCCTATAATGTTAAAAAAACAAATAGGATTTTGCAAAAGGAGATTCTTTTTATATACAATTATTATATAGATAACAAATAATTCTTTTTGTTTTTGTGGTAAAAGCACTATAGAAGTTTTTGTAGGAGAAGTCATATTGCATTTTACTTCTTTTATTAAAAAATAGGTAAATTAGTCTTTGTACATTAGAAAGAGTAAACTGATTCTTTTGTAAAAAATTGGTTCTATACGTTAGAATGATGTACACATGGTGTTACATGTAATGGTTTAGTTAATTTTTTAGCCACGCTAATTTTTAACAATAAAAATAGATGAATCTTTAAATAGAAAGGATCTAATAAATAATCTGATTAACAAAGTCTAAAATAATACATGGTCAAAGGATGGAAGCAGTGAAATATACATTGGCGACGTCAAAGCTAAGAGGTGATGACATAATATTTGACTTCAATGGTGGTTTGGGGTGGATAAAATAATTCCTTTCAAATACAAATACTTGACTTCTTGCTTTCTCGGAGGGAACAGGATAGAATTTTTCTTTTTTAAGCTTACAGCAATGATTTAAAATTAAATTAGGAACTACTCGATAGATATTGAATTGATTTGGATAAGAACAGAATGGAGTAGATGCATCCGATATATATAAAGATGAGATGATTTTTAAGATAATGGTTTGGTTGTGATGAAATAGAGTATGTCAATTCATCCCACTTCATTGCAACCACTAACTACCGGTGGCTCATTTGCAGTCTTCTTTCTCTTAAAACATCATTTTATCAAATAGATTTCAGTATCAATATTGAGTTAGACTGCCAGCAACATGAACTCAGGGACTTCAACCATACAAGCTGAAAAGGAAATCGTGATTAAAGAAGTAAATGATTTCTACATTTTTAAACATAAAAATTACAAGTATAATTTCATGACATCTCTTCTAAAAGAATATATGATGTCCTAGATAAAGAACAAAAAAAGAAGAAGCTACAGCTTGCAAATCTGTGCATTTGAAATAAATGCTTAAAAAATCAATGTCCACGTCCCTTTCCGCTTGGCCCTGAGGCTAATATAACAGCCAAACCCCTAAACGAAACACGACTAGTCCTAGACTTGTTTGCTGACACAACCACTCCATCATCACCTCCACCTTGTTTAATACCGGCATTGCCCGACATCGATCGAAGGGGTCGGCCATTGACGGCAGCGAACTCCGATGAAACCAACACCACCGAAAGAACCAGCACCAAAAGAACACGGTTCATTGATGAACATGATGTTGAGCTGTTCTTCTTCATCGACATGATTGTATCTCTATTGATTTGTTTTGAAATTGTGTAATTGTTGAATTATTGCAAATGGTATTGCTAGCTATATATAAGGGATCTTCTCCAAGCCATGACGGTGAAGAGCTTTGTGAAAGTGGGGACCTTTACAAGCAGACTCTGAATTCTAACACATTTTGGTATAAGAAAAAAAGAGGGGCTTTACTTTGAAATTTGAGTGTTGTTGGAATTTGACTTTACAAATCCGGTACTGTTAGATTATATTACATGAAATCACAGGGAAAATAATGCAAGAAAATTTCTAAATTGGGAAGAAAATTCAAGGCTAAGCTAACATTTTAGTAAACGAAGTGTATAAACCTTTTTGGTTTGCATGGTTGGTTTCACACGCCTTTTTTCGTACACGACGCGTGTGTTTACACATCTGGTACGCGGTTGGGTTGATTGAATTTTTATATTTTGCAGTTTTGGTCTAATTTCGGTTTTGATCCTCTTACTTTAACTTTTGATATATATAATTTGATACTTTTACCTTTTTAATGTTATTAATAGGTTCAAATTGATACAGTTTAAGTGATCATATCTGATCTTTTTGACACAATCCCTAAAAGCTAAGACTCAATCGACTATTCCTTTTCTTTTCTTTTCTTTAAAAAAAAACTTCAAGCATTAGACTGACATGTGATTGACCCTTATTGTGTAACTGAATAAAAAAATCATATTATTTCCTTAATAGAAATAACTAATAGTGTCATCAATTTGTATAAACTAATAATACTTGTTGTGGAAAGACTCCTTCAAGAGAAGTCTTCAAAGTGTTGTTTGCTAGGTGGCTCAAGTGGTACCGTACTTGTAAGTAAGTTGCCTATATGCCCTAGGTTGGTGGTTCGAGTATGCCTGCATGTAGGTAT
Source organism: Gossypium hirsutum (assembly GCF_007990345.1). Taxonomy (NCBI): domain Eukaryota; kingdom Viridiplantae; phylum Streptophyta; class Magnoliopsida; order Malvales; family Malvaceae; genus Gossypium; species Gossypium hirsutum. The sequence goes on along the minus strand of NC_053442.1, from coordinate 2,177,532 downwards.
TTATATAATTATGTTATGCAAAATATCCACCGACCGAGGCACTTGCCTTCCGTGAACTGTACACGACTCTCGATTTGACTTGCTTATGTGATGGGCCACCTATCTAGGCTTGAAGGTTCACTTGAAAAATGGAAGAGTTTGGACAAAATAGGAGACTCGAAAAATGGGCTTGAGTAAAATTTAAGGCTCATTTTTCTATAAAGGCCGAGCCTTGGGTAAGATGTTTTTGGCCCGAGCTTGGTCTGACTTGAATATATTATGTTATAAAAATATTATATTAATTATATATGTTAAATAATAGTTATATACATATTTATATTTATATTAAAAAGTTAACCTAATAACAATTAAACCCATTATCCAAAACCTAAAAAAAAATTTACCCAACTAATAACCCAACCCAAAATATAAAATTTTAAAAATTATATTTAATACAATAATATATTTATTATATTTATTTATTTTTTAATATAATAAAATATTTATTATATTTATGGTAGTGTTTTTTAATATAAATACTTTTTAATGTATTTTTAAAATGTGAGAATACTTTTATTTTAGCGTTTTTTAGTGCATTCAGTGTATTATGCTTTTTTAAGAAAAATATTTTTAAATAAAAATTAATCTAAAAAATCAAATATGGGAGGATTGGGTCGGGCTCGGATTTACCTTTCTTAAATTGGGACGAGCTTAGGCAAAAAAGTAAGCCCATTTTTCGGACCGAGCCGGGCCCAGGCTTGAATAATTGATCTAAATACCTTGCATGGGTCCAACCCAAACTCGAACGAGCCCATGAGCACCTCTACTCTCAGTTTAGGTGGGAGATAAAACCTAGACCACAAGAACAATACTTTGACATTGTTAAGGGTTCGATGGATTGCTTAGACGAGGATGCTTTGAGAACTTCAAATTTCAACATAGTTGAGGTAGTAATGCAAGAATGAGACCTTTCATTAAAAAAAGAAGAGTATATTGTATAACATTTAATGCTAGAGTGAGTTGTTTGATGCATTTGTTGTTGACTTTTGATGAAAAATTGGACTTTGTTGAACTGTCTTTCTCCGACTAATAGACGGTGGCTACGAACATGTATTGTAGGAGCTTTACTTTTTATTTATTTATTTATTTTGAAATTATGGGTTTAGTTAATTTATGTGTATAAGCTCAAATGAAATCGCCGGCCGTTTTATCATTTGTCAATTTATAAAGATTGTATTTAATAGGTCCAATTTTGATTTTAGTCCCTTCACTAATCTCAAATTTGAGATTTAGACATTAAACTTTGATTTAGCATAATTTTATCTTTCTACTTTTATCATATCATTAGTCAATACCCATTTTAACTAACCATGCCAACATGATTTCTTTTTGTGTTAGAATGAGAAAATCAACATAAACATTTTAATTATTAACTAATGATATTATATAAATAATGAAATCAAATTAAGCCGAATTAAAGCACATGGATCAAATTCTAAATTTAAGTATAGTAGAAGACCCAAAATCATAATTTAGCTTGTTTAATACATTGTCCGTATATAAATTTATACATTGATAGTTAACAACACGATAACATTTTATTGAATGAAAGGTCTGTTTGGATAAGATAAAGTAATTGAATGAAAGTATAATTATCAGGGTAATTCTCTATGTCATATTTTTCAAATTGGTTTGAAAAATGGTTATATCACAAGGGGTTTTTCCAAAGTAAAACACTAAACAACTTCAACTAGATATGGGACATTTTCAAACAAATGCACGAGCTTGTTCAAAATTTTCAAACATTCCCCCTTTTACTTGAGAATATATTAATAATTATTTTGAATTTATGGCCGACCACTAGGATTTATTGGCTAAGCATTTCAATTTTTTTTGCTGTCTCGTTTTACAGAGAATTCAACAAAAATGGACATTAAAAAAGTTGTTCTTCTTCACATTGAATATGTAATAATATTATAGAGTAGCAAATTCAGGTTCTTCAAAATCTCTTTATAATCAATATTGGCTGTCAACATGTATCACATATAGGGTTTATTCGTGGCCAAATATTGTGTAAATTGATGCTAAAGTTGAATAAACATTTTTCATGTTGGAATTTTATACCCTCGTATAAAATCAATGTTACCGACCATAATAGGATATAAAGTTCCTGTGCTATGCCTTTTGGTGAATTTAGTCCCTATTAATCTCATTATAGGTTTTTATCACATCTTCTCTTTTTGATACAATACTTAAAACTACCCATAGCTTCTCCCAACCCTTAAATAGGAGGTTAATGCACTTCAGTGCACTCGAACTCATGTCCTCCTGCAGTGGCATATTGGCAACAATACCAGTACCAATCGAGTTAAGACTTAACCAACAATACTACTGTATTTTTATTTTTGAAGAACCTATATTATTATTTAAAATTGTGTTATCTTTATATTTAAACAATGAAAAAGAGAGAGAGAGAAACATGATATATGTGCATTTATGGCATATAACATAAAGATTTTATCTAATTGTGGAATGTTTGACAATGGCCCAAGTAAACACATGGACTGACCATCATCTTATGAAAGGGCTAAGTGAGGAAAATGAATGCTTGCTTCAAAGCTCAAAGTCCACCCTATAGAATCCCCAATATCACATGGAACCATAAACTCACATTCAATTGTAATATGGATACGTACGGAGAGTATCTTTCCCAACATATATCACCAAAAATCAACCCTATAGGCTAATCAAATCAGCCTGATTTATATGGATGATGGATTGGCTTCACTAATACTTGGATAATCCTGGCAAGTTGGAGTGGCACTTGTCAATAGGTTGTCTTAATTAATATATTATATTGAATATGTTATATGACAAAAATGCGTGTCACAAACAGTTTCTACACTTGATTTACTTTCTTTACAATGTCTCACTAGTTAATTTGGAATAAGATATGTGAAGTAAATTAATAGGATATATACAAATAAATAAACCTGTTAATTAAGTTGTCACGATCCGACTTAGCTTGTAGAATGTAAATTTAATTTGTTAGTCTCGGGATTTAATTATTTTATTGTAACTTTTTAGGTTCGATGTTTTATGTCTTGAAATGTAAGGTATGTGTCTCGAGATCTTATATTCTTAGAGCAAATAATATGTCTAAAAACATGCAAGTCTCGATACTTAAAGCAGGAGACCCTAAAAACAAGATGAAAACACACCAAAAGACTCCCAAAACATCTCATTAACATGCAAGCACAAAGTAAGACTCAACGGTGCTTGGCAACATCGAAAATCCATTCTCAACTTACTTCAAACATAGAAATTTCTTAATGAACTCAAAAGAATTGTTAATGACTTTAGAACCATCTTAAAACACTTCAATTCATAATCATCAATGACAATAGAAGAGTAGGCATGGATACCCACTAGTGATCAAAAGAGGATAGAGTAGTCAAACATTAAGCAAAGCTTCTAAGCTCAATCATAAATAACATCAAACATAAAGATCAAAGTAACATGAAGCATATATATATATATATATATATACTTACAATCATGGCATAATAGACTCTTTAGGTACATGCCACATCTAAATATACCCTAGTTTCATATTCTTATAGTCTTGAAGATGGTGTAGTGATTCGAAGGTTGAGTGAGGCTTCACGAATTGTACAAAATCTACGCACAAAAACAACAAATTAGGATAAGCATAAATACTTAATAAGTCCAAATGAAAAATATCATACTTACCTTGCCTATTGAGGAAGCTAGCAAGTTCATAATTTATCCAATGGACAAGATCAACATAAATGAATAGCATAGGAATATTAAAGGTGAAATAGCAAGCAATTCAAACATAAATGTAATCTTATAAGATTACACTTCCCTTTTTGCATATATATATATTCATAATTTTGTCATTCTTATCATCTTATGGATTTAAAATCTTACTTTTGGCCCTCCGTAATCTTAGTAAAATGGAACTAGGACACTGGAGGATCCACCCAAATACAACCATATATATACATACAATACACTATATGTGCGTTCTAACAAGCACAACCAAAAATGTTGCACTAGAAGTGCTCCAACTAAACACAACCAAAGTTCTCAAAAGAGAATGTTCCCTTTGGTCCACGTAGGAATGCCAAACCGGGGTAGTAAATCAAGCTCCAAATCTCCATATAACGCGTACAACGTTAAACAACTTTTATTGACATACTAAATGTATCTTAACCATTCTACCAAATTTACAAGGTCACTTTATCATAATTAAGCACATATAACATATTAATGACGTGTATCATAACAAATTCATATACTCAAAGTTTCTCATATTAATGTCAACACAAAGCATAAGCTTCTTGTATATAAGTTTCAAATTTCATATCCTTACTCCTCGGTCACAACATGTCAAAATGTCAATGTAAATTCATAAACTATCTCAAGTTACATTCATTCTTAGCATATCAATTTCGATAAGAAAATCCATATCTCAGACTCATGCACATATACAGTCATACTTGATTATTAAAAATTTTAAATTAAAATTTAGCCCTCAACTTTTCACATTATGCCAATTTAGTCTTGATTTTTTTTAAAAATATTGTTTTATTGTTGAATTTTTCTTAATATTTATTTTAGAATTTTTAAAAATCAAGGCTAAGTTGATATAATGTGTAAAATTGATGATTAAATTTGTTGATTTTTTTAGAATTACAACCAAATTATAGAATATGTAAATATTGGAGAGCTAAATTTGTTATTATGCCAATGAAAAAGGGTCATGTCAGCACTTCGTTAGTGATTTAATGGATGAATGACTAAAATATTAAATTTCGACAACATTAGTGACTAAAAAATATTTTTTAAACCTAGATGACAAAAATAAAAACAAACTAATAATGAGTGACTATTTATACAAGTTACCAACATTATTTTGCATGTTGCCTCAACCTACTATTCCTCCATCGTGACTCATGAGGTTGTTAAATGTAAGCCACTATTCTCCAATCTCAGTTAATTCGATGCTAAAATCTAATATAAAGTAGATCACAAATCATGTCTCTTAATAAACAATAGATTTCAACATTCTCAACAGAGCTTGTGAGCTGCAATAGCAACAGTCCCACATTAAATAAACCTTCGGAGACTATCAGAGAATGATTGGCCACCCCCTCGGCTGAGCTGACCACATGCCGTAGTTGCCGGATTGGAAAACATGGCTCATACATGCGGTTTCACACGTAATGATATACCATTATACCAAAACTACAGCTATAGGCAGCAGCGGCAGTTGACATCTTGCCTTGATGGTCACGGGATCAAATCCATAACCATATATTATTTTATTGTAAAATTTGGTCTTTACCCAAAGTGTAATGTGAGAAGATTGATGCAATATTAAAAATGTGAAACAAAATCTATGAGGTTTAGCCATAATCTTGGGTGCCTGCTTGTTGTATGGGGGAATAATTCTTCAACCTATTTATCTTATATTAAAAAGAGACCTAATTATGGTTTTAATCCTATAATATATTAAAATTTGAGATTTAATCCATTTATTTTTTGGTATCTTTCATGTCTACTTTACGATATATATTTAGGATTCGTGATTGTTACTTCTAATAATGTTGTCTCCAAGGTTCAAATTTTCGTTCTCATTAGGAGTGCAATGTATCTTATGACTACACCCAAAAGATGTTAGTGATTTGACTTACTTTTTTTTTAAGTTTCACTAATACAAGACAGTACAATTGCAAGTACAAATACATGTCCGAGCAATTACAATAGTATGTAGAATTAACCAATATAATATATAACGAACGAAACGAAAAACCAAAAAAATCCAAAAATGAACTAGATAAAACTTACACAAGGAATATGTACAAGATAGAAAAAGACCCACACATCACAAACACAAATGATGGGACTCAAACTCAAGCCTTCAAGGTCCAAGGCCTTAACCTTTACCAACAACCTATTTACCTTAATTTAGCATAATTTGATTACTTTACTTTTGTAATGTTATTAGTAGGTCTAAATTGAAAACTCTATTAGTTGCTACAATTAAAGTGATAACGTAAACTCTTTTTAATTATATACAATAATAAATTTACATATTTTAAAAAAATTCACATAATCACTTTAACTACAAGAACTAACAATGTTATCAATTTAAATTTACTAATAACATTATAAAAGTAAATTTATATCAAATTAAATAAAATGATTAAATCCTAAATTTCAACGTAATATAGGAATTAAAACTAAATAGACCTTAAAAAGAAAAATTTGACGATGAAGCTATAATTTAATATAGAAAAGAAGATTTGAGTTGAAGTTCCGTTACATATGAAATCGCCAAGTTGCATGAAAAAATCAAAAGAATGTTAGACATTCTTTCTTAATATTAATATAATAATCCATAAAAATTCAAGTATTCTTCAATAATTCAAACAAGAGGCAGAAAAGGACAGGTCCTTTTGTTGCCTTCTACCCCTATTTATACCCCCCAAGAGAGCAATTGTAACAAACTAGCCCAAGCACCGATTTAGCAGTAGCAACCACAAGAGCTAGCAGTGATATTTAATCAAAGGAAAACGATGAAGAATTTTCAACGTATCGTTTTCGTGGTCGCCATTATTGTTCTCATACTCTCACTTATAATGGAGGTGGAGGCTTCTAGGCCTCTCAAGCATCGATTTACTCCTACTACAGTGAAGACATTGAAGGTTGTTCGAGCTTATTCTGGACCTAGTAGAAGTGGGGTCGGTCACAATATCATTTATTAACGATTTATATTCATCAACCTTAAATTTCTTATGATTTTATGTTAAACATACACCATATATACTTGTTATTACTGAATGAGTATTGCATGATTAATAATATATGTTTTTGTTTTTTGTTTTTATCTTTAATTTATCTAATGAACATTTTATTGGTTGTATTTGTCATGTAACACTATTGTTCCTGGCCTTTGTTGAAGGAAAACATGCAAGAAAATTATATGGTATAAGATCATGTTTTTATTGATGTTTGGCGGTGAATGGAATCAATATAGCCTTGGTAGTCAAATATATAGCATGCTATTGCTAGCTAGCTCTTCGTACTTTTTAAGTCTTACTTTCTTATTTCCATATTCAACATGAATGTGTTACTATACCGATAGCTGTTCTACATCTTCATTTCAACTTCACGAGATTATTATCTATATAAGTTTTGGGTTGAGAGTATGGACACACGTCTAAAAGGTAGATGCAGAGACGAAACTAAAAATTTATCTTTGGGGATCAAAATTAAATTATAAACTTTTAAAAAGCTTAAAGTATAATTTTATCATTGTATATGATAATTATTTTAGAATTTTAAAGGAATTAAACTAAAAAAAATTCACCTTCAAAGGGCCAAAGTGTATTTTTATTTTTAAATTAACTTATACTTTTAAAAACTTTAATGGACTAAAATAACAATTTGTCATTTGAGGGGTGGGGTTAGGGCCCTGCCTGCCCCCTTGGTGCTATCCCTGGGCAGAGAGCCGTAAAGCGGAGTGGTCTCGGAAGTAGGGTAAAAAAAATTAAAGAAACTTGTAATTTATTCAAGAAGATGAAATCTCCATGGTGTTTTTGAGACTCCAAATTTGTGCATGTGTGTTTTTTCCCCCTTAAACTAGTTGTATCCACCTCATGGATTTAATACATATATTTAAACATAATTATGAGTATATTTTGTCTAAATACATAAAATATATACCGGTATCTAGAATGATCAAATTTGATCTAAACTATAAAATTCGACTCGATCAATTTAAACCCAAATTTAATCTTATCTATTTGATCATAAAAAGTCAACAACTTGAAATCCGTTTAAGTTGAATACAAAACAACCTAAATTAAAAATAACTGGAACATAAAATGACCCAAATAAGTAATCTGAAATAACACAAACCCGCAATGATGAGAACTTAAAATGATTCGAATCTGCGATAACTCTACATATCCAAAAACCTCAAGCATTAGATTCAAATGACTGGACTTCAAACTATTAGAACTTGGAACTAACTCAAACATAAAATTGATCCGAACTCAAAACTAACCGTAATCATAAGTTTTGAAAGAGTAGCCAACGACAGCCACTTTTGAATAACTTTTCTTCCTGTGGGAGTAAAAGTTGGTGACAGGTTAATGTAAAACTAAGATCATTTCATGGCTGGATTGCTTTCATTTTCAACGAGTTCACAGAATTTTCATTTGACCTAGCTGTCGTTTAAAGAAAAAAATGCAAGAAAAATGTACCTATAACAGTGTATAAAAGCTATCCCAACGCTATATTCAGCATTGAAGATAGTTACGATTTTGTCAAATCAGCTATGTTCTTAAAGATTGAAAGAAGGGTAATTATGTAAATTTAAAATTAAATATTTAGAATGCATTTTTCCAAGAAAAAAAAATTGTTGAGACTTGTTATACCCTTGCTCTATCATCCTTTCAACAACCATCGAATCTTGTGATTTGTGACTTCGACTAGTCTCACCAAAAGACTGTATTATAAAAGGCGAACCCTCATGATTTCAAAAACATATATAGAGAAGAGTTTTTGATAGTATAGTAATATATAATACTATATCATATAAACATTAAAAAATGGTCGATTGAGTCTTAATTCAATTGACATCGATATTGTTGCTAGTGTAAGAGAACATGGATTCGAGCGCGTTGAAGCGTGTTTATCCTTTTGTTTAAGGGTTAGGGAGGGGTAATGGATAGTTATAGGCATTGTATAAAAAACATTAAAAAATGTCAAGTTGTTTATATATAATTTTTTAATAAATAATATAAATAATTTGGTTAGTCATTTACAAATATGGACGGGCTTGGGCAAAATTTTAAACTTATTTCAAGTCAAGTTGGACTTGGGCAATCATAAAATATATTAATGTCATACTTAAGCCCTGCTCGAACTAGGCTCGACACATGAACACCTCTACATTAATTCATTTAACATATACTAGTATCTAGAATTGTCAATTCTAACCCAAATCCAAAAATCCAACTTGACTAACTCGAACCTAAACCTAGTGCAACTTATTTGATCATAAAAAGTCAACAACCTTGACTTGTTTAATCCAAACTGAAAACAATTTGAACCTAACACAACATAAACTCAACATGACCCAAACAAATAAGACATGTATCTATAAGGAGTAAAACTCAAAATGATTTGAATCTGAAATCACCCTACACAAAGAAATCAATATGTCTCAAAATCCAATCATCCATGTAATGGCCCAATATTGCCCGGCCCAAATCAGAAATAAATAAACAAAAATATAAAAAAATAAAATAAACCAAACCAAAATCTAAAAGTCCATAGTCCAAATACATGGGCCCAACGTGGCCCAAATCGTTTTAACCCACTAGCCTAGCCCAATAACCCCAAATCATTTAACCTAAACTACCCAAACCGTTAGCCCAATACAAGCCCAAAGCAGTTTCAAAGAAACCCTAGCAGCAACAGCTTCCAGCGCCGCAGCCACCAAGGCCATCCTCCGCGCGTGCCGAACCACTCTCCACGCATGCAGTGCCTCCACGCGCCTCCAGCTGGCCTCCGTACGCCGTACCTGCACAGCAAACAAACAAACAACCAACAACAAAAAGAAAACAAAAAAAAAGAGCAAAAAGAAAAAAAAAGAATAGAGAGGAGAAGGGATTTTTGTTTTTTTATTATGTATTTTTCTTTTCTTTTGGCTTTGGCTATAAAAAGCCGATTCATTTTCTGTAACAGGGGCCTTTTCTTCCTTTTTTACACAGATTGAATACAGAAACAAGGAAAAAAGATTCAAAGAAAACTAAGTTTCGCAAAGTTTTTTTTTTAAGTTTCTCTTCGTTTTTTTTTTCTATTTTCCTTTTATTCTTTTGTTTATAGCTAGTGTAAAATAAAAGTGAAAGTAAAATTAGAGAAAGGAGTTACCTGATGGCGCGATCCTGGTTCTCTCCGTCATCATCGGAGAAGGGGCTGAGATCGAAGACCGTTCGAATGCTCTCAGAACGCAGAGCGGTGCACAGAGGAGGGTTGTTTAGGTTTAGCAAATCTGTCAAAATGGCTTAATGCATTAGTTTTAGGTTATATATGCGTTGAAAAACGACGCCGTTCTCAGACCCGCGTGGTGACCCGACCCGGAGCAGGATCCACATGCTTCTGTTCATTGGTCCATTTGCACGACGAGTCCCTCTTGTTTTGTGGTGCTTCGATTTGATTTTCTTCAATTTTTTAATTTGAATTGCATATTTTATTTTGTTTTCAATTTGATCCACAGTTATGCGGTATTGTTTTCATTATTAGGATTGAATGCCCAGGTCATGCGTTTAATTACTTTTTTAGTCCCTCCTTTTTTTTAAGTCGATTACCAATTTGGTCTATCTTTATATTCCCTTTTATTTATACTTGCAGTGTTTACTTTTTAATTTATTTAAATTCCAATTTCATTTTTAACTTTATTATTATTATTATTATTATTATTATTATTATTATTATTATTAAGGTTTGTTTATATATTTACTTTTCTTCTTTTTACAGTATTTCATTCTATACATTATTAGTTTTAAGTTTCTTCTAAAATTATATATATTATTTTTTAAAAAAAAATCAATGTATCATCATTAGTACTGCTTAATTTGTTTTATATAATATAATACTATTTTATATACATATGTATATATAATTTATATCAAATTATGTTTATTTTATATATAAATGTATATTATTGATCTCATATTATTGTATTTTTCCACTTATTTTAATACATACGTAATTTATTTCATTTTAAAAACTACTTTGTTATATTTCACTTAATTATTTCATTTTTTATGTATTATTATATGCTACTATCCATTTTGAATTTTTTTTATTTCTACAAGTATTATTTATTTAAATTAATAAATATATGTTATTTTCTTTAATTATAATATTTATTTTTTAAATTTATTTGGATACTATTATTTCATTTGATATTTATTTTTAACTATAATTTTGATTTATTTCAAATTCTTATATATGTATATGTTATTGATTTTAAATTTATTTGAATTATAATTTCCTTTCTTTCATACATCTTAAGTTATTTTAAAATCTTGTAAATTTTCATGTGTGTTAATTTATTTGGTGTTTTGATTGACTTTAGATTCATTAGCTTTTAAATGTTAACATAATATATGATGTGAGAATTGCTCTTAGGTGTATTGTATTGCTTGTTTGTATTTGCTAATTATTCGTAGTTCATTAGAATGCATTTTGGTTACAAATTATCGCTTAGTATTGTACATTATTCCACTGTGTTTCATTCGCTAAAAAAATTTTGCATTTAATATGGTTTAAGTTTCGAAATCTTTTTCTAGATATTACAATACTCAATATTCATAATTCACGAGAAGATTGTGCCCTAACTTACTGGGCTTCAATTCTTCTCAGTGAATTTAAATAGCCGAGTGCTTATTTTGTTAAAACCTTATAATTTCCAAATAAAACTTTGTAGATTTCGAGATGTCGGATCCTAACTTACTGGATAGACATTTTGTTGTCTTGATTTTACAATAAAGGTAATATTTGGTGTTTAGGAATTTTGAGAAATTGAACCCTAACTTACTGGATTTTGATTTCTCGATTGACCTAAATGACCAAACACATGAATTTTAAAATTTAAAAAATTAAAAAGACATACTTAATTTTGATGATTGAATTGTTGCACTCTAACTCATTGAGTGTAGTAATTTATTTCTTCAAAATGAGTGCGTCTTATTTGGTTTATTCAAATTTAAACTTCAAAGAATCATATTTTAAAATCTTTTCAAAATTTTGATAATAAGACCTTGAACAATTAATTTGGTACCAATTTTGGGCGTTACGAGGGTGCTAACCTTTCCTCGTGCGTAACCGACTCCCGAACTTGTTTTCTCAAATTTCGCAGACCAAAATTATTTTAATGGTGAACCGGTCACACCTCAATAAAAGATCGGTGGCGACTCCCCTTTTCATTTTCAAAGTCAATCCCCTTTTTTCTAATTTAAAAATGGTATCGACAATCCAAACTTTAAACAATGTGAAACTAAAACAACTTTAATTCACTAGGAAAATCCTTATTAACTTTGTCGAAGTTCGGCCCCATTATATAGCCCAAATATGAGTGAACTTTCATTGGCTAGGGCAGGGGTTGTAGTCAGGTTTTCATAGTGGGAATGGTAATCAACCATCATCGACCCAAGGTCCATTATAGCCCAATACATGGAGTCAGCATCAAATTGGAAAGCAACCACAATCTTTGTTTGTTTTCGTACAACGACACTTCTATATATGACAAGTTGGTAGCTCCTTTTCTTTTTATACAATAACATATAAATTATTCAATCTTTTATTAGTCAAAATCTGTAATGAGATGAAGCGCCAAGCCATGACTTGTTCTACATTTGGAGATTGAAAACCATAAGAGTATATTTGGACCGGATGAAGATCCGGTCGGGTATAAGGTAATGGTAGTGAGAGACAAAAACATCATTTTCATGGGGGATTTCTCAAAATATTATGCTCCGAATCTTGGCAACAAAACAAAGTTCCATCCATTACACGAAATCCAAATAAAAATAAATAAATCAAAGTCGTGGTTTACTCCTAACCATGAAAATTGCTTTTTACCTTTCACTTTTACATCTGCTTGACTTTCATTAAGAATTGAGATGACTTTGCTTCCTCTAATTCTGAAATTCTCATTATTAAAAGGTTTTTACTTATATCCACACCTCACTTGAAGGACTAGTTTCAATTTGTACAACAAATAAAGACACTACAATTATAAAATAAAAATAAAAACCCATAGCGAAATTAGGAAATTTATTTGGGGAGGGGTCAAAATAAAATTAAAATTTTTTTAGAGTCAAAGTTAAAATAAATTCATGCTCAAATAGTCAGCTTTTCTATTTAAAAATAAAAGAATTTATTTAAATTTATTCTTTTTAATAAACAAATTGGATCGAGTCGAAACTACTAAAGATTGACAAATCTAAGACCAAAGCTAAAGATTTGTGTTAAATGATTTTTTGGTGAATTATATAAGAAGAGGACATTGCCCTAATTGAATTTTAAACTCGAATCACACTTGAGACGGTGAACACCCTAACTATCAGGCCAATAAAGAGTTTTTAATATATATTTAAATCAATGATTAAGACATTAGTAAAATTGTGAGGGTATTATTATGATTTTTAAGTCTAACGGTCTGGGTTATGATAATATTAAGAAATGTAGTAATTTAATTAATGTTGTCTTTCCAATAATTTGGTAAAAAATAGTATATTAAAATGTAAATATTTTTCATAATATAAGATATTGACCATAGTTTGTGAGATATTTATGAATTTATAATTGGTGTTGAAATATGCAACTCCTACTGTGAGCAAAATTATAAGGATTTAAGTCCATCATTGTTATGAGAAAAAGATTGATTATTGCGTCAATACTATAGATATTTGTTTTCAAATTGGTCATTATGTTATTTTTTAAAATGTTATATTTTATCATTTATATTAGTGTAAAATATAAAATTAAAGTAATTTTATATAATTTCATATTTGTAGATTAATATTTTAACAATCTGTCGGTAACCTCTTAATTTGGTGGCAAGAGTATTAGGCTGTGAGGCATGAGAGTCTAGCTTCAATCCCAAGCAATCTCATCCCATATCATTATTAAAAAATATTAACGGCCATTGAATTTATTAACATAATTTAACTTAAGGTACGCATTTAGACTAAGAAAAACAAAGACTGACCTTAGTCAAAAATAGATAAATTTAACCTTGTCGACTGTCCTTTAAGTTGAGAGACTTGGTATATGTTGAATTAATAGGGAAAGATGTGATTTAGTGACAAACTTTAAGATTAAAGGTGAGTTGAGTGATCAAAAGGACCTAGTGTTAGTAACCATAAATCAAATCAATTTAGTATTTTGTTTCATAGTTATTAAACCGATCAATCAATCATTATTAAAGCTTGTTAGTGAAATTGTTAGTTGAGAGTTTGATTATTAGCATTAGAGTTATCTAAGTGTTTAGGTTTGATTTCATGACAATGTTTTTTTTTATATATAGCATAGATAGCTCTCAATTCTACTAGGTTGGTACTTTGTTTTACTAGTGTCAAAGTCTTCAAATTACCAAAAGATTTAACAAATAATTCTTCCCAAGAGTACGATCTTTGAAAGACTTCCGAAAATTATTTTTTCTAATAAAGTATACTATTACTTGATTTCATACACTTGCGAATAGGTCTTGGTCTTCAAGTTTACATATTTTTGAGATGCACGAGATGAGATAAACAATTGTAGTGTTGGGACCAAAGTTGTTTGCAATGGTTGTGGTATTGCGACTAAAGTTGGAACCTCAACTATGAATGGTCACTATGGCGACATTCTTTCAATAATAGTGTCTCACTCCCACAAATGAGCTTCTTTGTTACTACTCTTCCCTGAAGAGAAGTGTGGTCATAATATGACATTTCTTTAAGAAAAGTGACACCACTAGTAACAAAAACTATTTTGTTTTATGAGAAAAGCTTTGATGCCTTTTTTGGTTATAGAATATCCAAAGAAGATTTTTTTTATGGCTTAAGGATAAAGTTTGGAACAATGTTAATAATGAATGTGAACAAGAACATTGGAACAATGTTAAGATTGAAATTTTCAATATGAAATTGTGTTTGAACCATATTGTGAAAAGTTTGAAAATTTTGGCTAGTTATGTATTTCTCTTTTAAGTAAATATGTAACACCCTATACCCTACTCGATCGTTAGACCCAAGAGTGTGGTGTCACATTATGTCGCCGAAGCAAATCAAGCTATTATAACACAAATACATTTAATTCAATCATCAAAATATTTCATATGTATGCATTTATACACATTGATTTCATTTCATCACTTTACAGGGATTATATAGGTTAATTTCAAAGTTAGGACTCAAATCTAAACTCAAATGTCAAATTTCAAATTTATGTCTCCAAAAAAGGGTCTTCATGTTTCGAGACAGAGGTCTCCATCTCGAAACAAGTCATAAATAACTTTGGGATTTTTAGCTTCGATGTTAACATGTCTCGAGACGCTACATGTCATGTCTTGAGACAAGGTCATTTATGCCTCCAAA
Organism: Gossypium hirsutum; assembly: GCF_007990345.1. Taxonomy (NCBI): domain Eukaryota; kingdom Viridiplantae; phylum Streptophyta; class Magnoliopsida; order Malvales; family Malvaceae; genus Gossypium; species Gossypium hirsutum. Next base: position 2,162,362 of record NC_053442.1, on the reverse strand, counting down.
CAAGGTCTCGAGACCAGTTGTAACCTCTCCAACTTGGCCTAAATGTCATGATCGAATCATGAAGGCTATATTAGCCACCGGAATGGCTAACAAACTCTAAACGCTTTTTGAAGAAAACTCCTAACTCATCTAACCTTTGGAAAACGCAGTTGTTTATTAGGTTAGGCTAAGACATTCATTTTATAGATCATTCCATCTTTAGAATTTATTATTTTAATAAAAGTAAATGTCTTTGTAAAATCATATCGTCAACGACTCTTTTCCTAAAACCATGAACACACATATTACAGTATAAATAAACCATTTTAGATCTTACTTAGTCCAAATAGCATGCATTTACCGATTTTTAAGTCAGAACTATTCAAATATATGATGCATGGATAAAATACTCCCCCAAAACAAAATCACCAAGCCAGAGTCCAGTCTAATAAATTACAATCCAAAAACTAGTAGAAAACTTATAAAGAGAAATTATTTATTTTAAACATAGTCCGATGTTTGAGAATCGTCCGCATGCCAAGTTCGATCCTAGTTTTGAGTATTTCTTGAGAAGTAGGAAACTAAAAGGGTGAGCTTAGGAAAGCTCAGTGTGAGTCTAAACAAAGTAGATGTACAAACAGTCAAAATAACAAAAGGCATTGTATACAACTCATATAGTTTATCAAGGCACAACAATATTTGTATATGGCATGCTCAATGAATTGGTGAAATAATCCTACCCATCTATCCGTTACACACCACGAGTTCCCCAAAACTCATAAACTCCAAACAATGCGAGCTAACGCTTGATGTGGATATACCACTAGTAACAATAATACAGATAAACTGCCAGTATAAGTGCAAACATTGCTACCGATGTTGTGGTCAAGCCACTAGTAAAGTAGGATAACACACAACGATTTTTGCAAATAAAAGCTGCCAATAATGCGAATAAATTGTCCAGTCTCCTCAGTACTTTGGTACAATGCATTGACAACAATAATGCGAACTTTAACTGCCTTCGGTACTCCACGAAACTCCACCGTCATCCCACAAACCTTAACTCATGTAGTGCATAATGGCATACCACTCATGTAGCATATCAGGTTAAACAATATGGTAACAGTAACAGTATCATATCAATCATTTAGCACAACATGCTAGTTAATACAATAATAGTAACAATATCAATTGCATAGTCAACACGCTTCGATTTAACAATTTCAAAGACATGATTTTCATGAAAACAATATTAATAGTAGCAATCAAAACATGCTTACGTACAAGTAATTTCATATCGATCACAATCATACAACCAATTAATGAAATCTCAATCATACATACAGGGGGCTCTAACATATAGGGAATCCCACAGAGACTAAATCAAAATATATTACAAAACAGAAAAAAAAACAGTGAAATGGGGGTCACACGGTCGTGTGATGAGGTATAGACTGTGTTACTAAGGTACATGGTCATGTAAATCGCTGTGACCATGTACAAAATGATATTTTTTTCCCAACAATGGTCACATGGTCGTGTGTCAGGTCGTGTAATCTACCCTAGGTCATGTAGCTATAACACCCCTAATCCATATCCATCGCCAGAACAAGGTTATGGAGCATTATCAGAGTTTACAGATCAATTAAATAGACATTTCATATCATATAACATTCATGTCAGAAACCAATCAAAATCAAACATATTGTCCCTTATGCGAGCCCTCGAGGCCCATAATACGCATTAAAAATAAGTTGAGACTAAATCAGGTACTCAAATCAAAGAATTTTTTAGAAAACATTAAAATTTTTCAAAGCTGAAGAGGTCACATGACTGTGTAGCCAGGCCATGTGAATCACACGGCCAAGAGACACGCCCGTGTCTTAGACTGTGTGGACATTCGAAATAGGGACACACGGTCGTGTCCCAGCTTGTGTAACTCCCTGACGTGAGCCACACGGCCAAGCCAAATGCCCGTGTACTAGGCTGTGTGAGCATACTGACTTGCGTAATTTAAAATAGGTCATTTTTCAAGCCACTTTCTCACCTAATTTGACACCAAATGAACTCAACAATTTTGCACATCAACAAGCCATAACAAGGCATTCAAAACAAGAAATCAAGTCTTAAACAATAAATATCACCACATACAACCAATATGCCCTTAGGCACCTCAAATGAAAACTTAAAAACATGTAAACCAAGTATCCAAACTTACCTAAATGACCAAATACATATATGCATATTCAAACCACATTTTACTTTTCATCATTTGATCATATTTAATATACATCAAATATGGTAAGGCCACATATATATATACTTCAAAATATACCAAACACAAGTCATTTAAGTGGCTAATCTCTACAAAACAATTATATGCCAACATTGGCCAAATTAACCTATACATGTTATTATAACCTAACTTAAATATTCGAAAGTACCAAAAGAGCCGATGGATAGTGTGATATAGCTCCAACAAGCTTCCAAACTAAATGAGCTTTCAAATTACTATAAAACACGAAAAAAATAACACAGAGTAAGCAATTAAGCTTAGTAAGTTCGTATAACATAAAATTTAACTTACCATATATCCATAAAATAGGTAAGTAAACATAGCATATCTCAACCAATTTGGCCAAAAGCCTAAACACATGATCACCAACATATTAGCCATGAAAATCACATATAAGATCCAACACACACGGATGAATTCATCAAGTACTCACGTTTCCAGTATTTCATGTAAATATCAGTAATAGTTCATATCAAACTTATATAATCTCGTAACAGAACTTTTCCCATTGAACCATTTAGAATATCGTTCGATACACGAGTAGTACACACGAAGTGTACTGAATTGTAATATGTCAATTAATGTACATGTATGCTCATACGAGTTGTAAACGGTAAGCTCCTCTGAGCTGAATAACGGAAAATTCATGCGAGATGAGTATCGGGAAGCTCATAAGAGTTGAAATCGGTGACCCTAATGACATGTCATTTGTATCCTACGGATTCCAAAGATTCAAACGGGGCTCGATAATTGTTAAATATACAACTGATATTTATTCATGGCAATTATACAATTCGCAAACAAATAATTCAATTTAAAACATATAAATGTACAACTTAATTACATGAACTTATCTCGACAAGTGTACGTAGATACGAAGGCGACTAATAAGATATTTTCTCTTTGCCTCAATCTAACTCTGTACGAGGTCTGACAGGATCTATACGAATGAATTTAACTCATTTCAATATAATTCTCATTCAATTTAATCCAACATGGAATTTTGGCAAAATTTACCATTTCGCCCTATACTTTTAATTTCTTTGTAATTTAGTCTCTAGGCTCGAAAAATAAATTTCATGCAATTTAATCCTTACCCAAGCCTAGCCAATTTTTATACATATTAATAGTAGCCCATATATTTCACAAATTTATAAAATTTACCATAAATTTATCACCTTTCTTATTTTAGCCACTAATTGATAATTTCACTAAAAATCTCTTTACAAAAGTTGTTTATCTAACAACAACCATTCATTTTCTATCATCAAACTTCAAAACTCAAACATGTTCATCAATAGAAAAACTCGAATACTTTAATAGCTTTGTAAATTAATCCACGATTTAGCTAGATTAAGATACTACGATCCCAGAAACATAGAAATCATAAAAAACGGAACAAAAATACATACCTAATTGAGCAAAATAAGCTTGCCCAAATTCAAGCTTCCATGGCTAGGTTTTCTTCTTCTTCTTCTTTTTTTGGTGGAAGATGATGATAATAGTTTATTTTATTTTATTTATTATAACTTTAATCACTAATTTCCAAAATTAACATTAATAATTTATTCAATTTCCAATGATGACTACTCATGCTTAACCACTAATCAACCTTAATGACTAATTACTATATAAGGACCTCCAATTTAAGATTCTATAGTTATTTAATACCTTTATCTATTAGAACACAACCTTTGCACTTTATGCAATTTAGTCCTTTTTATCAAATTAGGCATGCAAACGGTAAAATTTCTCAACGAAATTTTTATACGATATTTCTATCATACTTAGACTATATAAAAATATTAAACTAAAATTTCTAACTTCAGATTTGTGGCCCCGAAACCACTATTCTGATTTCACTGAAAATAGTCTGTTACAGTGGCCTACTTTAACCTTAACGAAACAGTGGCACACGACCGTGCCATCTGCCCGTGTGCGATGCACGCCCATGTGGGCAAGTCGTGTGGTCTAATATCCACACTCGATTTTCCATCTTTTAGCTAGAACACACACTTGAAAAATCCACACTCCGAATAACTGATGTTATTCATCGCTCTAAAGCCCTAAATTCGACTACAACTAGTTTAGATTTGTACCTAACACCAAGTCCAAATTGTTTAACAACAATCCTAGGATATTCTATAGAATTCGACTTAAACAGAGGAATAAAAACTAACCAATTTCACTTGCTCTACATTTGATTGCTCGAAAGATGTAGATGACCACTTTCTTCACTGAAGATCCGAGAGATTCAGATCTGAACCTTTGCCAAAAGTTAATTTATAAGATTACTTATTCTGCCAGCACAAGGAAATAGAGAATGAAAGGAATCAAAAACGTAAAATCAGATTTACCCTAATAAACTTACCCTTTCCAATTCAATTATGTGACAATGGATTCGTGAAGAATGCAAAAAAAAAGAAAAGAATGTAGGGGTGGCAATAACAGTGGCAGGAAAACGGAAAGAAAAATAGAGATGAATAGAGGGGAAGAAAGGTTGGGTGGCAAGGAGAAAAGAATAAAATGAAAAAGGTTGATTTTTGTGATAAAAATTGATATTTAAACCTAGGGGTTCTATAGGCTTGGATGACACTCCTAAGGAAGGGGGCAAAAATTTATAAAAATAAGATTTTCACACACAAAGGGATTTGAACTTAGGTTTCAATGAGAATTACACTAGTTTTTAATCATTAAGCCAATTACTCATCCTTAAAATAATTTTACGAGTTTATAAATAAAAGGTAAAAAAGTGACAATCTCTTAGTCTGCAATTCCAAATTCATCTAACCCGATTTTCATGATGTGACACCAGTCTTCCCGTTCTCCTATTTTTTGCTTCGATATTTGAATGTCTCGAGACAAAGGATTCCTATCTCGAGACTTGAAGCAAGGAAAAATATATTTAGCTTTGATGTTCTTCTGTTTCGAGACTTAGGAACAATTGTCTCGAGATAATGACCACTTGTCTCGAGATTTTGGAACATGTCTCGAGACTATACAACTATGTCTCGAGACCTTATGCACTTGAATGCAAAATTTAAATGAAATTTGTTCTAGCGGTCTCAAGACTGACCAAATGGTTAAACTTTTGCACTTCTAAGTGTCCAAAACCTTACTAAATTAAACCCAAACTTACCTCAAAATATAATCATCAAATTGAACCATCTAAACACATTCAAACATCACTGAATCATAACCTTTCATGCATCAACACTTAATCAACCAATTCACGTAATCAAACTAGCATAAGCAAGAATAATTAACTAATAGTCAAAAGATAAATTCCAACCTTAAAAACATTATGGGTCACTTGCCAAAAGTGCCAAAACTAACTTAGACAACAAACATACCAACCCCAAAAAATTAACCTTATAATTATTGTTAAACATGAGTTACCAAGGGACAATGGACTACATTTTAAAGCTAGGACATGTGAAACAAAATGAAGGGTAAGATCTTTGAAGATTTGTATTGAACCTATTCGAACAACAATAACTAAAGGGTCATCTACAATTTTAATTGTAGAAATACTAGAATATGGAGTATAAGATAAAAAAAATTAGAAGAACATGTCATATAATTAGAAGTATTAAAATAAATGATCCATGATTCTTCAGATGAAATGAAAATGTCAAAGTTGAATAGTTACAATTGTTTGTCATAGTGCACAATCTTACCTCAGAGAGTGGTTTAGACGATGACAAGTTTGCTTGAGTTTTACCAAAGCATAAAAAATGGTAAACTATAAGAATAGTCACCCAAATATGCACTTGATTCTATTTTAGTCACCCAACTATTAATTTTTTTATTTAGCCACTCAACTTTTTGGAATTAAAAATTTACTCGCTCTTTCATTAGTTATTGTTAACTAAGTAATGGAAATCTAACATGGGCTTTTTTATTGGCCTAAGAACAAATTTAGCCGTCCAATGTTTACAATTTTTATCAATTTGATTCTAAATTAAAAAAAAAATCAACAAATTTTATCAAAAAACAACTAAACTCTCTCTCATTATTAGCAGTACACCCTCGACCCTCTTGTCAACCACTATACATGACGCATCATCTTGTCAACCCTCAATCTCCTCTCTACTTACTATTTCACTTTTTCTACTTCTTTCTCTCTCTTTTTCTAGAAAATCCATAACTACTATCCACTTTGAATCATCGCCACCAATTGTTGTTGCTTTTCTAATGGTTGCACCTCCGAGACTAACTCTTGCTTTTCCCCTAAATACTAACCTTCTCTTGCTTCCCTAGTCAGTAGCTAACTTTTGACTGTTGAGATCATCGAGAGATGAACTTGAACCACCTGAACTAGACTTTAAATGGAACTCGGTATTCCTCTTCAAAGTAGAGAAACTTCTTCTTTTTTGTTTTTTTTGGTATTGTCTCTTCTATCTTGATGGTTGTTGGTTTATTGGGTGTTTTGTGACTATCGTGTATTAAGGGTGTTGTGAATGTTGAGATTTTAAAGTATTTTCGAGTTGATTTTGGATCAGGGGTCAGAAGTTAGATGGTGAAAGATGGTGAAGCTTGGAACACGATGGGTCTCAGATAGATGGTTGGTGAGAGTAGTGCGTAGGAGTTGAGAGGAAAAGGGTGGTGGTGACATCATCAACAAAGGGGTAAGATTGTGAGATTGTGAGGTTTATAGTTGTTTCAACCGGATTTGACTACTGGTTTTGGGTTGAAAGAAGGGTGGTAAGATGATGGAAGCTTCAGTGTTTATTTGGTGTTTAGAGAAGATGAAATAATGATGGTGAAGGTGAGTTGAAAATAGTGATGTGTCATGTATGGTGGTTGACGAAAGGGCTAGGGGGTGAGTATTATCGTGTGTGAGTGAGGGTCGAGTTGTTTTTTGATAGAACTTGTTGAATTTTTTAATTTAGGATTAAATTGATAAACTGTGTAAACATTAGAGAGCTAAATTTGTTATTAGACCATTAAAAAAGCTCACATTAGATTTTTATTACTAAGTTAACAACATCTAACGGAAGAGTGACTAAAATATTTAATTTCAAAATTAATAGTTAGGTAACTAAAATAGAACTAAGTGCATAATTGAGTGACTATTTTTATAGTTTACCTTAAAATAAATTCAATGTAGTTTTCAACATTGATATATTTATTATAGGTTTATTTTAGACCCTTGGATATTCAGTAATTATATTGAACCTCAACAAATCCGAAATTAAATCGAGTTAAACTATCAAATGTGACAAAACTTTCTCAGTGCTATTCTCTCCACTCACAAACCTTGAACCGACATCAATATTAGAAAACATCTTTTTTTTTCCTATAAAATTCTGAGAACTCCCATTCCCCCGTTCACAAAACTTTAACCGACATCAATCTTACAAAACATCAATTTTTTTATAGTACCTAGAACTATTCATAGTCCATTCCCAATCTACGATTCTCCCTTCCCGAAACCTTTTTTTTTTGAAGAACCCTTCACAAAACTTGAAGCAATATCAATCTTACAAAACATCTTTTTTTTTTACAAGCCTAGAACCATTTATAACCTATCCTCAATCTTGATTAGGAGGATAAACGTGTTTTAACATACTCAAACTCATATCCTCTAGTCCTAAACTAACAATAATATCAATTCCAAGAATTAACCAAGTCAAAACATAAATCTTTTTTACTACCGTGTTTGTTATATATTTATTAAAGGTTTTTTTATCAATATATTTATTAAAGTTTCCCTATTAAAATTTAAACAAATACCCCATTTTGTCAACAGCTCTCAACTCCACATTCATTTATCCTCTTTGTCTTCTTCGATACCCAACAAATTCATCCCTATTACCCTCACCCACTCCACCCTCTCTTTCCTTCGTTATTTCCAATTCTGAAACTCAAATCTCAAAACGATTTTAGAAAGAAAAAACCCCCCAAAAAAATCAAAGCCTTTTTTAACTTTCCTTCAATGAAACGAAGGACCCCAGATTCTCAGGCAACCGTCTCCGACCAGAAATTGAAGAAAATCAAAGAAGATGAAGAACCTGAGGATACAAAATCTGGGTTGATGAATTTAGATGAAAATCTTTTGTACGAAGTTTTCAAACACGTCGATGCAAGGACTTTGGCTAGGGCTTCTTGTGTAAGCCGTCTATGGCGCCAAACCGCCAAAGACGAGCGGCTTTGGGAGCTGATCTGCACCAGGCACTGGGCTAACATCGGTTGTGGAACCCAACAGCTTAGATCTGTCGTTTTGCCTCTCGGCGGCTTCCGTCAGCTCCACTCCCGTTACCTTTGGACGTTTTCCAAGCCACAAGCCGCTTCGGCTTCCGCCTGGTCTCCGCCCAAGATTATCAACTCCAAACCGCCGGCACGGTGGGGGAAAGATGAGGTTAATCTATGTCTCTCTCTTCTCTCTATTCAGTTTTATGAGAAGATGAATAACAGAGGCAGATAATTCTAATTCTAATTAATTAATTAATTAATTACTACTTTTATAGTTTTATATAATAAATGGATCAAAATATAAATATATCACTTTAATTTCGCTTTTCTAGCTTTGGGTTTTGCTTGTTTTTTATTGTTGTATTGATTTCCTCTATTTTTGTTTGGGATTTTACTCTCTCTTTTTTTATGGAATTTTTGTACTTAAGCTTTGGGGTTTTTTGTGAACACTATATCTGTTACTCTGTGCTAATGTTAAATTATGAAATGAAACAATTGTTCCATAAAAATTATGTTCCATTGTTGTTTTCAAAGTGTTCTCTGCAGCACATTTTTGAGTTTGTGGGGTAAAGAGTGGCAAATGGGGGGTATTGATTGGATTTGATGTGGGAAGATTAGCTTGTTTAGGCAGAAAAAGGAAAAACAAGGCTCCAATTGGTAGTTTTTGTTATGATTATACTGCAAAAATTTTTATCTGCCATTTCTTTTCCCATGACCAGATTGTAAGAGACCCCATAATTTTGGGGTTTAGTACTTTGTTTTTTCTTCATTGCATTTTAGATGCCAGTTTCCAAAAAACCAGTTTCAGGGTTTCTGCTTGGTTTTTTGGCTGCATTCCATGGATGAGAATCTGGGTTTGTGTTTTTTCTCAATCTAGAGATAAAAAGTGGTTAGATTGCAATATTTAAGAATGGGGTTAATTTACTCGGATTTTAAATTGGTCCTGTAGTTTTAAAACTTTCTAATTGAGTTCACAAAGTACGGGCGACGAACGATATTGTAAACATGTGGTCCTATGGTATGGATAATTTGAATTTGACATGTTAAAAAAAATATAATTTTGATAAAATTTAGAAAGATTATTTTCAAGGGGAAAATGAAATGTAAATTTTATCGTCATATTAATAATTTTACAAATTTTGAAGAGATTAAATAAGAAATTACCATTTCTAGGAGCCTTCGACTTGCCACCTTGATCCTAGTTATCTAACTTTTAACCCATTAGATTCGAGTTGTTAATGAAGTAAGTATACAAGCTTACAATTCAATTAACATATTTCAAATATGCTTGAAGACAAATTTGAAGTTTTATTTAACATCTAAGTTAATAGCTAAATGATCAGAAAGACCTGATCAATGTGACATTGATACTTTGTGGCTCAATTAACACATTTTGAACTTCAGAAATTAATTTAAAATTTGGATCATAATTTAAGTAAATCCAATGAAATTAACCCTAAACAAACAGTGGGATTTTATGGATTTATGGGTAGTTTGCTTGAATCAACAAAGTTAAACACCATATTAGGCACCAAAATGTCATAGCTAGTTGGGATGCATGTGAGGGAGTTCCCATATTTGATGGGCCAGATTGTTGGTATTGGAATGGGACCCCTAATTTTGTCATTTTCTCCTGCGTAGTTGGAATCAATAATGAATGTGATTTATAGCTTCAAGAAAGCTCAAGCCTTAAAAGTTATAGCTTTCAAGTTGAAAAGCATGTGGACTTGAGTTAAAGCTAACCTAACTTGTTTTACATGTTTAATACTTAGTATTGTACTCTTCTATATGAAAAAGACAATCTACGAATACGTTTAGAAGAAAGGGAAAAATAATTTGTTTGCTTTCTTTATTCCTCTATTTCATTTTTTATTAGGATTCACGACTATGTATATATAAGCAATCCACTTAGAATTCTTTCTTCAAAGTTTACGAAAGAGTAGGTTGATAAAAGTATCATGGAGGTTTTGTACTAGTGGTCAGATTGTATTTTATTTCTTCTACGTTAAATCAAAGAATAAATCAGTTATTTTTGTTAAAAATTTTATCCATTTGTACAGTTAAAAATTGGCATTGCTGATAGAATAACCAAACAATGATACATGGTGTGCCACATATACCTCGTGTTGATGTACAATGACCAATTTTTAACAATGGAAATGAACAGAATTTTTAATATAATGACAAATTTACTCTTTGATCTGACGTATATGGATTAGTTTATCCCATTTTTTTTAATAGAGGAGGCAAAATACAATCAAGCTCCTAATGTAAGGGCCTTTACGGTACTTTTACCCATAATCCTTGGAAATAAAGCCTAAAGAAATACTTGATCCTAGGGAAAAATGTCGAAAAAAATGTCACCGTTAGGAATAACAAGCCAAATCATAGACTCCAACTCCATCGTATGGTATCAGCCACTAGAAATAAATGTTAATTTGTGTGTTGTATTGCCATTGGCGATTTTGTTCGTCTTGGAAAATCCTTCGAAGCCATAAATACATTAGATTTATCAAACTAGGTAGAAAAAATGAGTAGGCTCAGACTCGAAAACTCGAGCAAATCTGAAAAAACACAAGTCTTTGTCAAAGAACCTCCCTCAAGAGAGGAGCCAAAGCGGAAGGGTAAAATCCTAAACCAGATCCAAAGGTCGGCTCGCTGAAAAACGAAGGGGGGCTTTCAAGATTAGTTTAAGTTTGGTTTAATAAATTTTTAAATAAACTTTAATATAAGCTTGGAAATTTTAGATAGATCATTACACAACATCAAAAAAGAAAACTAAATATGAATTATTAATGTATCAAAATTTAAATACAATTACAATAATAAAAGATAATTTATAAATCTAGTAGAGTATGAATTGGTACAAGCTTAGCTTGAACAATGTTGTTGCTTGAAATGGGCTCTAATCGCCCATCTGATGAGTGGCCCTTGTGGTGTGACGCGACGCCAGGTTCTGGGTCTCACATGCGTAGATACCTCCCATCCAATCCCATCTCTTCCGTTTCGTTTTTTAGTTAATAAGAGTTTCAACTTTTAAAGTTATAATGCACGTTGAAATTTTCGAGATAATTTTATTAAGAGTAATCATGAATTTTCAATATATATAGTAAAACCGACATAAAGAATACCAAAAAAGAAGAGGTAAATTTTGATTGCAACTCGTAAATTTAGGATGATTTAAAAAGTTATCTTGTAATTACACATTTGTAGTATATTTGAGTAATTATTGTAATTAATATGTCTTTTAAATTAAGTGTAATTGGAGGGTTTAGGGTTTAACATGGGAGACGAGTTTTTTCAAATCAACTTCAACTTAAGACCTCGACAAGTCCGATTTAAGACCTTGACACTCATGGGAGATGAGTTATGTCTTATTTATTTAAGCTTGAATCTGGACCTCGATTCTCATTAGTGTCAAGTTTAATTTAACATTTTGACTATTAGGGGTAAGCAAAATTCAATTCGATTAAAAATAAATCTTTTTTTTTCAAATTTTGAGTTAATCAAATTGAGTTATTTCAGTTATTCGGTTTTTCCAAATCAACTCGAATAAGTATATCAATTTTTCCAGTTTTGAGTCAAGTTGAATTTTACAACTCAAATAATTAGAATAACTTGTATAACAAATTTATGTAAATACCAGTTGGGTCCTTGACAATTTCGAAAATGTGTAGATTAGTCCATTCCAACCAAAAATTTCAAAAAAAAATCACAATATTTATGAAAATATATATATTTCCAAATTTTTATAACTATAGAAAAGTTTAAAAAATAAAATTATTAAAAAATATTTAAAAATATTTAAAATATATAAAAATATTAAATTATATTTTTTTTAAAATCTAAAATGAAAAATTTTCCTTAAAAAGTAAATTATCAAATTTTATCATACTAATTATCTTGTTTTTTTTTCTTATTTTGTTTTAAAAGACTTTTCAACTATATATGGTATTTATGTTCTTTAACTTGGAATTTAGTCATATTGTCAATAAGATTTCAATATGGCCAGTTTAATTTTTTTTTATTTAACTTCAATAAATTTATTCAACTCCAATCTCACTGTAACAACCCGGTTTAGACCCTAGTTGAACAGTGGTTTCTGGATCACAAATTTCGAGTCAGAAAAATATTTTAATATTATGTTTGGTGTCTACAGCATGTTAATTTATATGTGTGAAAATTTTGTGTGAAAATTTTATAGTTTGTGTGCTCAATTTTATAAAAAGGACTTAATTGCATAAATTGTAAAAGTGGCATTCTAATTGTTAAAGTACTCAATTGCTTTGATTAATTAATTATGGAGTCCTTAAAATGAAATTTAGCCATTGAATACATGAATGGACGGTAATGGCATGCATTATATGGTTTTATTATTAAATCATTAAGGTTATATTGGTAAATGGATAATAAAATGTAATTAAAATAAAACAAAATAAGAAATGGCCATGCATGTTCATCTTTTGGCCGAATATTGAAGAGAAAAAGAACCATTTGAAAGCTTTAAAGATTCGGCACTTTGAAGCTCAAATTGAGGTATGGATTTTGTTTGGTTTTCGATAATTTTTACGTTTTTGAGATCGTTGCTTTGTATATTACCTAGCCCATGCTTTAATTTTTGGATTTGATGATGAATTTGAGATATGCCATTGTTAATAATGTGAGGAATTTATTGTTTGATGATGAAAAATAAATCTTTGATGTTTGATTATCATGTTTAATTAAGTGATTTTTTTATAAAAATCCAAATTAGGGATTTATTTGTGGAATTTGAAAATTTAGGGGCTTAAATGTGAAATAAATGAAATATATGGGCTACTAGGGACCATTGGAAGATTCGGCTAAGGCATGATTTTGATGAATTTAGTGTATTTGGTGTATTTTTGTATTAAGGACTAAAATGTCAAAAATGTGAAATTTGGGGGCTAAAGTGTAAATGCCCTAATTTGGTGTTTATGGATTGAATTAAATGAGATGTGTTATTAAATAGCCAAATTTGAATTTATTTAGATCAAGAAAATTGAAATCGGATTTGGATTGGGAAAAGTCGAAGGTTGTCGAATAGTTGATCCAGTCTGTTCGTGTCCGTATGAGGTAAGTTCATAAGTAAATAATTATTGTTAAATTCATATGAAAATGTATTTAATTGTATCGAATTGAATTTTAGTAACTTTATATGTGTATGCCGAATTGATATAAGTATGGGAGAAATAGCTACGAGCTTGAATCGATCGAATTACAACGTTCGAAAGCCCCGAACGAACCATAGGAATAGTTAGGATACATATGTCATGACATAGGATTTTGATATGTGATTTCGTGTAAGACCACGTCTGGGACGTCGGCATCGAATTGAGATTTACGTGTAAGACTCTGTCTGGGACAGTGGCATCGATATTTGATTACATGTAAGATCTCATCTGTGACGTAGGCATTGTACAAGCCTTTTGAGTTATCCGAGTATCCTTTTTTTATTCTGAATGGTTTAATGGGCAGTGTTAAGTTTAGATCGAATGTGAAATCGAGTTAAATGGCTTAGGTACGTGCAAAATTAAATGTTCATGAAAATAGGTAAGTATAATACTTGAGATGATGATATGAATTATATATGTTAAAGGTGTGATTATTATGTACATGAGATTGTTCTTGTTCGGTCATATTGAGATAATTATGCTAATATTAATTTGATAATTTATTTGCTTATGACTTACTAGGCAAATTAGGCTTACTGTGGGTGTGTTTGTTCGTTGTGTTATAGATTTTTGGAAAGCTAGTTACAAGCTCGGGGATCATCAAGGAAGTCCGTCACACTATCGTTCTCTATTTCAGTACTTTAAAAGCTTGAAACTTTGAATATATGGCATGTATAGGCTAGCATTTGTTTTGGTTGGTCTTGAAATTTGTATATATATTTAGCCATACGAAAATGGCTTGTTCTTAAAGCTAAGGTTCAAATGTTTAAGTAATTTTGATCATGATGCTAATGTTGGTTATTTGATTCAACAATGAGGAAAGGTAGTAAGATGTATAATTGGCTTTATAGTTAGCTCATTTTGGAAGTATGAAATGTGGTATAATTTGGCTTGGTAATAAGGTAAAATGATGAATATATATAGTTGATTGTGTATTGGTTATGTTGATTCGTTTTGTAATGGTAAAATATACACATATATTATGAGTGAATGGTTGGTTTTCAGGTACGGCTCATGATGGAAAATGATGATTATATGTTGAGTAAGTTGGATGGTCTTTTGAATAGCTATAAGTGACATAGTCGTTTTGATCTTATAATTTTGAGATAGTATGTTAAGCTTAAGATTTGAAATATGGAAATAGTGTAAATTTTTGGATGTTGTATGGATGACCGAATAGGTGGTTGTTTAAATGGTTGGCATATGAAGTTTAAAGATGCTAATTTGCGTGCGAGATAGGTATGCTTGAATTGTCAATTGTGTTTAATTGATAAATATTATTATGATGAAATGGGTAACAATTTTATAAGTGAATTTGCTAGCTGAATAGATGATGAGATGAATGGTTATATGAAATTTGGATCGGTTGGGAGCATGTGAATTGGGTGTAATATGATTTGTCTATTTGTGACCGAATATGGTTAATAATATTATAGAGAAATGCATATGAATTTGTAATGAATAAAATGTTAATATTTGACCATTAGATAAGTATGCACATGTTTCATGCTTGAATAATTAGTTGTTTAGGTTCAGTTTCTTAATGGCTCATTGGATGTTTGAAAAGACGAGGTCTAGATAAGATTTTAACATATGAACTAGGTATGATATGTTTTTATTAATGGTGTTCGAAAATGGTTCATTTTGATATGGTGACTATGCGTGTATATATATAGATGGTATTAAAATCATAATTGACCATGTGGTAAGTTAATTAATGCCGCATTTGCTAATGGACAAAAAGCCTTGTGATACGATTTATTTGGTTTAACATGTGCGTGTATAGAATTATGAAGTAAGATATTTAATCTTATTAGGTATTCGAATACCATTAGAGAGTTGAGCATGTGATTTTGTGTTATATGTTTATAAAGCTTATATTGTATGGCTTTGTGGCATGTTATTGGTATGAAAAATTTGATTATACTCATGGTATGAATTCGGTTGAATCTTGAGGTACGATTCATGTTTGCAATATGATTAATAATGTGTGTTTAATATTTAATTAGCTATATGCTTTATATATACGATTATGGTTTGTGTGAATATGAGAATATTCGGAACTGTATTTTTGTTTAGTAATGCCTCGTGACCCTAATCCGGCGATGGATACAGGTTAGGGGTCTTACACTCACTTCACTCGACTTGATTAAAAAAATCAAATTGAGTTAAAATGATAAAATAGGACTTATAAACTCGACTAACTCAAAAAAATTTCACTTAATTCGACTTATGTTGATCAAGCACTCATCTTTATTGGCTACTTTCTCTTCTTCTTCTTCTTCTTCTTCTTCTTCTTCTTCTTCTTTTCTTCTCTTATGAGAAAGAAAGAGGAAGAAATTTTATTATTAACAAAAATTAATAAAATAATTATCAATCTAATCCATCCTTTTTATTATTTATCGAAGTAGTGCATATTTTATGAGTGGAGAGGGAAATCATTTTCGATTAATATAAACATACATCTTGATTTCTCTTTCTAATATTATTTGAGTCATGCATAGAAATTAGGAAATCAGTATTTCAAAAACCAAATTTTCAACTAATTTGACCAATGCATAGAAATTAGAAAATCGATTTCTTAAAAATCGTTTTTGCTTCTCTTTAAAGTAAATCGATTTTTCAAAAATCGATTTTTCATACTCACTCATGTACTACTTTAGTAAATAAATAAATAAACCCCTCCAACTTTGCATGGAATTCCATGGTTTATTGGTGTTAGGTCCCAAGCTTTTTCCACATAAAATGGTGTCAAACATAGCCATTATTCATCAAACCAACTGTTATAATTTGACTAACTTTTCCATTCTATGCTTAAACCATCAACTTTGAAACCAAAATTGTGACACTATTACTTGTATCTATTCCTTTGTGTTTGTGAAGACTGGTGGAGGCTGGCTGGCTGCTTGGACATTCATGAATTGGGAACATATTTGGCAATTTCCTTGTAGGATCCAAAAGGGATATTTTCATGACAAATAAAGTAGAAACTTGTAGATTGAATTCAAACCCTAAAAATATGTCATTGTTTAGCATGCTCCTCGAACTTCTTTTACTTCTTTGGTGTATGGTAGACTCTAATGGAAAGTTCAATTTTAGTCAAATTCCAAATGAGGGTTAATTGTGTAAGCATCCAATTGGCCATTTGCCTTACGGAGAGCTTGAAGTTGTTGAACTATTTTTGTATTATTAGTATTTTTTACGATACCTTCTGATGGTGCGTGAGTTATACAATATATATATATGATATTCTAATAAATATATTTTTGTATCAACAAGCGATTGGAAGAAGTAGAAGTGAATCATTATTGAGAATGATTTACTTGAATACCACTCTCGACTCGAACCCCAAATAAGATTGGTCTCATACCATAAACAAATGATGGCACTTGTAATTGTTTAGTCTTGATCTCTGCAAAAGCAATGTAAATAAACTAGTTACTTTCTAAACGTATTAAATGATAATGTTATTTCAGTTCTACAATAATAATTTGTATGTTGTAAGTGTTGAGTAATTTTTTTCTTTTAATAAAATAGTAACTTTTAATATATTTTTAATTAATATTATTGATAAAATTATTTTTTAGTTTTTAGTTTAAACATTGTATTAATAATATTTATTAAAATAATAAATAGAAGAACATATGTATGGTTAAATAATGGGCATTATATATATTTCTAATATCATAAAAAAAATATTGGTAAATTTATTGGCTAAAGTAAATTTATATATTTATACTCGAGATTAAAATTTAATTTATAAAATTGCCTGTGTGGCAGTGTAGTGTGTGCATGTGTGAGTTTAAGCTTGTATTGTATAGAAAAAAAAATAAGTTAGTAATATTATTATTTTTATAAATTATATTTAAATAAATTGTTAATAGGTTGTTTTAATTAATATTATTAATAAATAATTAAAATTATTTTTATATTAAACATTACATTAATAATAGCTTACCATGTTCACATGAATTTTGACACCAATTTCAAGGCTACTAGCAAAATTGACAGCAACCATTAGCATTTTCATACCAAATTCAACAGTCCAATTCAAATTTTAACACTTCTCATTGCTTCATATTTCTCATTTTCAATAGCTTCCTGGAAAATCAAAAGTGGAGCTTTGACATTAAAAATGAAATTCATCTGAGAAAGTTTAGAAAAAGATCAAATATTTACCCAAAAAAATATTTTTAATAGTAATTAAAGTATAAAAACTAAAAATCTTAGATAAAAAAATCACAACTTATTTATTTATTTTATTTATGATTTAATTGTACTAAACAACCTCTAATTACGATTTTTATTCTAAATTTAGTCTCAAACTTCAAAATATTTCATTACATCTCTAAACTATCGTATCCTTTCATTATTAAAATTGTTAATTTAATTGGTAAATGACACGATAAATCTTATATATGTGATATGATTTAAAATAAAAACTAAAGAAAAAGTAAAATGATGCATCATAATTTTTATAAGTAAAAACTAAAAATAAAATAAAGTCAGAAAAAAGAGAGTGAATGATAAAATATCAAAAACTTCAAAATTAAAATATTTACAACACCCATTTTTAGCTGTTGCATAAAATCTATTGTCTCATTTAAGAATTAAAATAACTATTTTAATAATAAAAAGACTTTATTAATTCAATCTCGATAATTTAAAAATGTAATTAAAATTATTTAAAATTTAGGGTAAAAATTACAGTTAAAAAATGTTTGGTGCAATTATCTATTTATTTATTTATAGGTCGGTCTCATGTGTAGCATAGAGCTAGCTCATTAGGCTTATAGGCTTTAGCACCTGCTTTTTGAAATATCAAAAGTTAAATAAAAAAAAGAGTTCTATTATGCAGTCAATTACGCAAACCCTTTTTTAATGACGTTTATAGGAAATAAAGCAAATTGTTTTTTCACATAACTCATTTTCTTGGATAAAGTAGACAATAACTTGATACTAGGTGAATTTAGATGGCAATTAGATGCGGTACGTTTAGTTTATTTTTTGTTTCACGTTATAGTATTATTATAGTATATGTTCTTATTGTTATCGTTGTTTTTACACCAGTTACAAGTAAACGTACCGCCCATCCAGACCCACTCATTGATAGTCAACTATATAACCCAAATTCTAATAATAGATAATTACAAATAATTAAATTATTATTTGATATTTATTTATATATTTTTAATTTTTAAATATTAATTAAAAATATAATGACAAATTCTACTTGTAAAATTAAAAAATCTTAATAATAAATAAATGAGATAAACAATGACTTTTAATTTTACTTATAAAATTAGAGTTCTACTCTGGCTACATTGAAATATAATCCATAAAATTAATCTAAAGATCTTGATTATTAACGAGTTGATATATACCATTTAGTTATCGAGTTTGATTTTAATGTGCAGTTACCCGAATTTTTGGGTTCCATTCGAATATTTATATTTGTTTTATGTTATAGAAGCTGATACCTAGATCAAATGACATTAGTTCTTTTTAGTTTGACTTAATGAATTTTTAACATGGGGTCAATTGAATATAAACAACATTTATTTTCCATAAATAAGAAATTATAAAAAATCTAAAAATTATTATCAATAAAAAACAAAATATTTATAAATAATAAATTAAATAAAAAATTGTTTAATGGAAGAGGTTTTTTTATGCAATGATAATTTATTTTTGTAAAAAAATATTACTGTTTTCTTTTCTTGAAAAAGAAGCAATATTTTTAGCAGCCAAGCCAAAATAAAATATGTTGTACACACGTCCCATTAACTATTATACGACTTCATCACTGACACAATAAAGGAAAGATGGCGGCCAATCAACCATTCAAAGCTCCTCACTGACCTTTTCGTTGGGTCAAATTATATGATCTCTGTCTTTGATCATCAATCAGCTCATTTCAGTTCAAAAACCAATAACAAAGCCGCATGGATCACTGTATATCCAAAATCTATATATATCAATATATGAACCATATCAACACAGCTTACCAATCAACAATCAAGTTTTAGCCTTCTTAGTAAGAAAAAAGAAAAGAAAAGAAACTCACCCTTTACAGTAACCTTATCATCACAGGTTCTAATGGCTGGAAACTTCAAGTTTTTCTTCTTTGTTTTCCTTCTTCTATCTCCATTGCTTTTCTCTTCTTCTTCTATGGCTCGTCCTCTCAATGATGTTGGAGTAGGCAACTCCATAGCTGAAGGGATTGAGGCTTTCTTTGATGGTTTGAGCCTTGATGGAATCAAGACCAGTGGTCCTAGTCCAGGAGGCAAAGGTCATGCAGTTAGTGATTCTGTCACCACCAATTCAGGGCCAAGTTCTGGTGGCAAAGGTCATGCACATAGTGATGCTGTCACCACCAACTCAGGTCCAAGTCCAGGAGGCAAAGGTCATGCATTTACTGATGCTGTTAACCCCAATTCAGGTCCAAGTGAAGGAGGCAAAGGTCATGCATTTACTGATGCTGTCAACCCCAATTCAGGTCCAAGTTCTGGTGGCAAGGGACATTAAGCTACGGTCTCATCTCATGCAATGCAAAGCCTGCAATTGATTCTTTAGTGGCTGCATTTGTTTAGTTCATTATTATTTATTTGTTTTGTTCAATTTTTGATGCTTTCTATTTGTGTTGATCATATTCTTTTGTAATGTCTGCAATAAGTTCAGGCTGAGGCTGGGCAATGGGTGGTCATTCTTTGTAGGGTTAATTAGTCTGCCATATCTAGTTTTTGTGATTCTGAGTAATGTAAAACAGTTTTGACACTTAAGTAATTTATTGTTCATTCAATTATGAAATTGGTTCAAGTTATAAACTTTTCTTAAGAAAAAGAAATTGTAAACTCTGGTTTTTAGAAGTGAGAGAGAAAGAAAGACATTTTGGTGAATTGCGTGCATGGTTTCTTCCAAAGAAAATTTACACCGCACATTGCTGAAATGGAAGATGCTTGCACTCATAAAGTGAGTTTGGATGGGCGGTGCGTTTACCTGTGGTAAGTGTAAAAACAGAGGTGACGGTGAAATTAGATACTGCAGTGATACTGTAGCATGAGAGAAAAAGTAAGCTAAATGCACCGCACAGCACCCAATCGTCCATCCAAACCCACCCTTAGTTTTGTATTGTTAGTTTTTTATAGGACTAAAATTACTCATAATATTTTTTTACTCTTAATATAAAATATATTTATTACACTCAAACTTATATTTATTGCATTAATAACCATACTAATACCAATTAAGTTAAAATTTAATCGACACTTCTGTATAGCTTTAGCCAAAGATAAAAATCAATGCAAGCAAGGAACAATAAAAAAACACCACGTAACAAGGAGCCTGGATAACAGAGAGCAGATATAAAAATCCCTGCAACCCACAAAGACAAAAAAATCAATGCGGGCAAGGAAGGCCATCCTTACTTAAGATGAACATCAACGAGGATAGAGGTTTCTTAACCTAGCCCTCAGCCTCAAATCCAAACCTGCAATGTCTAGCAAGATAATTTGCTGCTTCATTAGCGGTACGCTTCACCTTTTACAAACGAACCCTATGACATTTTGAAACCTAATCATCAATATCCACAAGTAAAGGTCTAAGCTGCCATCTCCTTCAATCAGTATTTCATCAATAGCCATTTTCGAATTCGACTCCAAAATAATATTTTTATAATCATGTACAACAGCTACTAATAAGCCTTCTCTCAAAGTTTCAGCAACTAGTGTATCATCAACACAAACCTTTCTTTTCTCTACCCTTTGGTAGTAATACAAAGTGGGTAAGCTTTTAAGAGGGTTTAAATATAAATTTGCCTTGTATCCTCATTGAGAAATTGAGGCTAAAAGCTCAACACACATGCCGTCGTTCGGCCTGTGTCCGTGCCCATATTGAAATAGTCTTGATTCGAACACAAATTAGTCGTGTGTCATGAGTTAACACTTATCTTAATAAATTCAAGATTCGTGAAGAACCATTCATTTCACAACATACTTAGTTCAAATCAACAAGATACTAATGTTTAAACAGCTAATTTCGTTGTTGCTCTTCTCACGTTTTACTTTTTCTCGTATTTATAAAAATTTCCAATTCTTTTACATTTACAGGGAAATGTTGCTAATGCAAAATGGATAACTTCTAAAAGAGTTTAAATATAGACTAGCCTTTTATGCACGCCGCCGCTCGATCCTCCTAATACCCTTTATACTTATTCATTCTTCTTTTCCTTGCGACCTCCACTCCCCCTTATCTAACATCTTTTCAACTCCTTGCTCCTTATCATTACCTTTACTACTTTTACTAACCTCCAACTCCTTCTCTCAATATAATTTTTATAAGTACTATGTAAAAATGACAAGTCAATATTAAATTCTACATATATAATAATATATTTGCAACATAGAATATTTTATGGATTTGGATTAAGCTAAAATTTTAAGAATAAATTATAAATAAATTTGCAACTTACCAATAATATATCAACTTGTACACAAAATAGGTTGGTCCAATAGGTTTAATTATCGAAGCCTAAAATGAAAATTGTTTCTAGATTGAAAGCCCAAATATTTAGATTTGAGAATAGGTAGGTTAGATCAAATTTTAACATATTTAACTTCTAACTATAACCAAGCTTATTCACCAACATATATTTAGTATAAATTTTCATAAATAATTAACTTCTAATCATAATTAGATCGACTTATCAAAATAAATTTAATTGACTTAAACAAATTAATTTAACATCGAACCAATTGATCGATCCAACAACTTTAATGATGTGATAAATACTTTTAATCAATAAATCAAATGCGATAAATAATTATAAAATACATTAATTATATCTATATCTGTAAATAATATTTAATTGATAATTTTTTATAATATAATTTTTAAAATATAAAACATTATCTTTTCAACTAATATAAATTTCAGTATTTATTATACATTGGAATGTGG
The DNA here is from genome assembly GCF_007990345.1 of Gossypium hirsutum. NCBI lineage: Eukaryota > Viridiplantae > Streptophyta > Magnoliopsida > Malvales > Malvaceae > Gossypium > Gossypium hirsutum. The sequence goes on along the minus strand of NC_053442.1, from coordinate 2,139,739 downwards.
ATGTCAATAAAATAATAAATTGTTGTCGTCTGCAATTTGCAGTTGCCGTTTCCATCGGCAAGTGTGAATTGGAACTGATATTTTCTCTACTTATTAGCTGTCTTTTATTAATTACATGATTTGACACTAAAGTTTGTCAATGTTGTCACTAAATTTGTCTTCTGGTGTCCGCTGCTACAATAATCCACTCTAATTTCAAAAAATTATAAAACCGTCATTAAATCAGATCATTTTCATTCCTATTCCACGACATAGGCAATCACATCAATTTTCATCTAATACTTCCAGAAAACCCCTCTAAAACTGTTGTTCTTTCAACCACTCTTGCCTTTCTCCATTTTCACGAAAAATTCCATGGCTACACCATTGATTCCTCTTGTTTTGTCTTTGGGTTTACTTTGCTTTTCTTCATTTTTATCCTCTGATGGTCTTCGGGCAGGCTCATCACTCTCAGTGGAGACACCAGCTGATGTTTTGACATCACCTGATGGAAGTTTCAGTGCTGGTTTCCATCCTGTTGGCCAAAACGCTTATTCCTTTGCCATATGGTTCAATAAACCAACCTGTGATGCCAACAGTTGCACCATTGTTTGGATGGCAAATAGGGATCAACCAGTCAATGGTAGATTCTCAAAGCTTTATCTGTTAAAATCAGGTAACCTTGTTTTAAAAGATGCTGGTCATATCATTGTATGGGAAACAAAAACTATGTCACCTATACCTTCATACTTGAAGCTTGAAAATGGTGGCAACCTTATCTTGTGTGATGTGGAAGGTCTTATATTATGGCAAAGCTATGATTCACCCACGGATACTCTTCTTCCTTCTCAACCATTCAATGAGAATTCAAAGCTTGTTTCAAGGAGAAGCCAAGGAAATTACTCTTCGGGTTATTATCAGCTGTATTTCGACACAGATAATGTGCTTTGCCTTGTCTACAAAGGTCCAGAGTTTTCAAGTGTTTATTGGCCAAGTCCATGGCTATTGAGATGGGAAGCTGGAAGATCCACATTCAATAACACCAAAATAGCTGTTTTAGACTCTTGGGGTAATTTCAGTTCAACTGATAATTTCACTTTCTTGTCAGCTGATTATGGTTTGAACATCTCAAGGATGTTGAAAATGGATTTTGATGGTAATCTTAGGTTATATAGTCTAAGTGAAGATACAAAAGCTTGGGTTGTTTCATGGCAAGCCTTTCTTCAACCATGTATGGTTCATGGATGTTGTGGACCAAACAGTATATGTATTTATTCTCCTAGTTTTGGAAGGGACTGTAGTTGTAGTCCAGGGTATAAGTTGAAGAATCTTAGTGATTGGTCTCTTGGTTGTAAGCCAGAGTTTCATCTTCCTTGTAACCAAACTGATCATCAGTTTGGTTTCTTAAAGCTCCGTCATGTTGAATTCTATGGCTATGATTTCAAGTTGTATACTAATGTCACCTTGGAAGGTTGCAAGCAAATTTGTTTGCAGTTGTGTGATTGTAAAGGGTTTCAATTCAGGTTTATTAAAGCACATGAATCAGATGGTACATATTGTTATCCCAAGACACAGTTGTTGAATGGACATCGACCACCTAATTTTAATGCTGATTTCTATGTGAAATTGCCTAAAGCTATTGTCTCTTCTTACATTGATACTGTTGAACATCCTGAGTTACAATGTTCTAATGAAGTGCAGGAGCTTGAACGAAAATATACCAAAAGGAGTGAAAATGAGTCATTGAGATTTGCTCTTTGGACAGCTTGTGCTATAGGGGGAGTTGAGTTTATTACCATTTTGTTAGTATGGAATTTATTCATTAGAACCAACGATAATTCAAGCCCCAATGCAGGCTACCATTTAGCTACAACTGGTTTCAGAAAATTCACCTATGGAGAGCTTAAAAAGGCTACTAATAAGTTCTCACAAGAGATTGGAAGAGGTGCAGGTGGAATAGTGTACAAAGCAACGTTGTCCGACGGTCGAATCGCAGCGATCAAACGACTCATGGATGCTAACAAAGGAGAAGCCGAATTCTTAGCAGAAGTAAACACCATTGGGAAGCTTAACCACATGAACTTGATAGAGATGTGGGGCTATTGTGCTGAGGGAAAACATAGGCTCTTAGTGTACGAGTACATGGAACATGGATCTTTAGCTGAAACCCTTTCTTTTAAATCACTTGATTGGCGCAAAAGATTCGATATTGCTTTGGGAACAGCAAGAGGCTTAGCTTATTTACATGAAGAATGCTTGGAATGGGTTCTCCATTGTGATATAAAGCCTCAAAACATTCTCATAGACTCTAAATACCAACCCAAAGTGTCGGATTTTGGCTTGTCTTGGTTGCTAAATAGAGGCGACGTTAAACATTCGCAAGTTTCGAGGATTCGAGGAACAAGAGGTTATATGGCACCTGAATGGGTCTTTAATCTTCCCATTACTTCCAAAGTTGATGTCTATAGCTATGGGATCGTTTTATTGGAGTTAGTGACAGGGAAAAGCCCTGCAATGGGATGCAAAATGAGTGATGATGAAAATTCGAAAGGGCAAAGAACGTTAGTAGGCTGGGTGAGAGAGCAAATGGGAAGAGCCAAACAGAATGAAACATGGAAGCATGAGGTAATAGATTCCAAGCTTGAAGGTATATATGATGAGGCTGAGATGGTAATTATGGTTAATGTAGCACTTCGTTGTGTTGAGGAAGATAAAGATGAAAGACCCACAATGGGGGAAGTGGTCGAAATGCTGCTTCAACATGGAAGCCATTGAACCACAGATTATGATTATCTCCATTAGTAATGGGAACTATCATCAAATTATGTTAAGACCCTTCTTCTACATTGTTGTACCCCATTAGGGATTAATGTAAATATTTGTAAACTATGTTTGTATCTCAAGACTCTAGGTGCGGGTCTTGGCTATTACATCCCTTCCCCAAATTTGTATGCTTGTAATGGTTAAAAAAAAAAAAGTATGTTTAATAAGATTGCGAGATATTTCATGAACAGTCATTTAAATTTTCAAAAAACAGCTACGATGATGAAGAGATTAATCACTATCGCTTATAATGACAAGCTATAGCTTCAGTTGTAATTGAATTTAATACTTGTTTATTGTGTAAGACTTTCTTACTAATTTATTTACTGATGAAAGTAACTTGATTTATATGTAGTGGGGGTTAAACTTTTTATCAGATATTATTTTATACGAATTCAAATCATGTGATTTCATCACGACTCCTAACATTGTATAAAAAAATTATATTAGACTAATAAAATTGTGAATATTTAAAATAAAAAATGATAGAGATGAATATTAGTTTTTAATTTTATTTTATATATTAAATGCAGAATTATTTGAGGAGAAGACAATCTAAACTATATTATTGAGTTTTTGTATAGGTAGAGAATTGAAACTTGAAAAAGATGTACTATTTTAGTTCTATAAATTTATTAATTTTTTTAATTAAGTCAAATTGTTGTTAATATCTTATTACTTTTTTTTTTTATAAGAACTCCAATATAAGTCAAGCTTAATTGAAAAAATCGAAAACTATTTTCATTTACAGAGGAACACGGCTGCTAACAGATGTCAACGGATTATTTAATTAATTGATGTTATATGGAAGCCACCATTAAAACTGGATTTTTATAGTAATAATTTGTAAATATAGGTATGCTCGTAAAACGAGAGAGTTTGGTAAAAATATATGTTCGAAAAATGAGATTAGGTAAAAGAAATTCCGTTTAGAAAATAGGTCGGGCCTCGGGTAAGGTTTTTTTGCCCCCGAGTCTGGCCTGGCCGGAATATGCAAATAAAAAATGACTCTTTTTTTTTTTACTGTCTTATTGCTATTTTCTTGTTGTTTTTCATTATTTTATTACCATTTCACTATTATGTTGCTACTATTTTGTTATTATTGTATAAATCTTGTTTTATTGTTAATTTTGTTACTATTTTAGAGGCATTTCCTTGTTAAGTTGCACATTTCTTAGTGTTATTTAAGTATATATTTTTTTAGATTTATTTTCAATTTGTTGGGAAATATTTATTTTAATGTTTTTAGTATTTTTGATGTATTATATTTTTTAAAAAATAATATAAAAAATTAATATGGGCAGGTCAGACCGGGCTCGGGTTTTAACATTTTTATCTGAGTCAAGCTTGGATAAAATTTTAAGCCCATTTTTTAGGCTAGGCCTTGTAAACGGGCTTGGCTCGGCCCATGAGCACCTCCACTTTAGACCATCTGAGGCTAATTTCTTTATAGCATTAAGTGCTTGCAATCACTCCAGTTACGTCGTGCTTGAGTTGTGACAAAACTGATTGTCAACATGTCATAATGTTCTATTAATACTGATGCTGAAACCTTTGTTGTATTGATTGAGCTTGCCTTTCATTACATTCCACCCCGACACAAATTATATAATATTATTCATGAAATGAATTAATAAATTTTCCTTAAAAAAATTCTATAGAATTAAAGGAATTCCGTAATAGGGTTGTTTGGTAGACATTTAGTGGGGATTTACTAGTTTTTTCTTTTTTCTAATTATTTGATCCCATTTATTTATTTTATTATTTTTAGTATTTAAATGCACCTTTTAATTAAATACATATAGATGAGTGTTTTTGGAACAATATAAAATAGGTAGAACCGTTATATAGAATTTATTTTTATTTAATAATTTATCTTTTAAAGAATTAATTTCTCCTTTATTTTCTAATTAAATATCACCAAAACCTTTTCTTTTTATTTGCTCTCTCCCTCTTCAAATTTCTGCTCATCTTTTCTCTAAAGAAACCCAGAAAACAGCAACCATTTACCTAAAAATTGACACCAAACTGCCATGTCGGCCACTGTCGGCTGTTCGATCAACTTCAAAATAGTGGTGAAATCAGGGACTGATAGGCCCCGATCCCCTTTATAATTTATAATATTTTAAATTAGTAAAGATAAAATTATATTTTAACCTTCTAAAATGATAAAATTTTGATTTAATCCTTTAAAAACATACAATTTAATTCTGATTCCTCCAAAAAAAATTCAGACTTTGCCTTGCTTCAAAACTCTTATCCAATCTCTTTTTGAGCTTTTAAACATGAATTCAGAGTTGAATTCTCCAAAAATTGCCCCGAAATAGACGAATCTATGCTTGAACATTCAAACTTATCATTGCCGGATATCAAGAGGGTTTGATGAGGGGTGGTTAAGAGAAGAACAAGTTTTTGTGTCTAGAAAAAAGGATGAGTTAAAAAATATATATTAATAATGCTTTTAAAAACTATTAAAAATTTAAGTCTTAACTCGATTGGTATGGGTATTGTTGCCATTGAAGGAGGACGTAGGTTCAAACACGCTGAAGCGCATTATCCTCCTATTTATGGGTTGGGAAAGGGTTATGGGTAGTTCTAAGTATTGTGTCAAAAAGAACAGATATGATCAGAACTTATGATCAGATTATTAAAAAAGAGGCATTATTATTTTTTCTTATTTTTTTATTTATTAATTAATTTTAATTGTTTGTTAACTTGGTACATAATACAAAATAGTACTACCTTAGTAATAATGTACATATGTTGTGCCACATCACTGAACGTTGTCGACCGTTAGTCAACTAACAACCGCGTCAGCAATTCTATAAAAAAAAGAAATCAATTTGACCAAAATTGAAACAATGAGGGTTAAAATACTTAAAAGAAGAATAAGGGCCTAAGTGATTAATTATGTAAATGTTAGGGATGATTTTTGACATTATGCCTAAATTGAAACTATACGAGTCGTAATGACTTAAAGAGCTTTGACCCTTGGTCATAGGTTTTCTAAGTTTGCCCAGTGACCCAACATAGCCCAATCCAAGTCCACACATTAAATCCAAAGTTTTCAAATTTTCCCTTTTTTTTTACTAATATATGTTTGTTTCTCTAATAATATACATATATGAACTCTCCTATTTGGTCTGATAGTCAAGGATTATTCGTACTTAAAATTCACAAGGGTTTAAGCTTGCGAGAACATAAATGATAGGTCTTTATTTGAGCAGTTTTCTTTACTCACTTGACTAACAAAATTTTTTATCAATGTCAATTGGACTTAAATTATTAAATCAAAAGAGAAGAGAAATGCAAATCTTAAAATTAAAAATAAGACTAAATTTTAAATATACAAAGTATAATGGTTGAAAGTAGAAATAATCTGCTTAATTATATAATAAAATAATTTATTCGCATTGAATATATTTATTAATTATAATAAATATATTTTCCTTTTTTTGTTTGTTTTATTTGTCTTTCTTCAAAAACTAGACCAATAGTCAAACTAGTTAGGCCATCAGTTTCCAGTTTGATCAATTTGTCCGGTTCAATCAAATAAATTATTAAAAAATTCATAAAATTAAAAATAAAAAATAAAGAAAAGAAAATCGGTTCAATTGTTTTTTTTTTTTGCTTGGTTCAATAGATTTGTATTGGTTCACAGGTCAATCATCTCAATCCATCTTTAGACTAGTACCCGATCAGTTCCTGGTCCAATCGATTCGACTAGCTAATCCAGTTCTGGAAATACAAGTTTTGGTCAATGAAGTAACATTTTCGATCCCATCAGATAGAGCAAAAAGGTAATGAAGTTCAGAAACATAATTAATCACTAATGTCTCAATCTTAGGAAGGCAAATTTGACTGGTATTACCGAACATTATAAATGAAGAAGAAAGAAAAAGAAAAGAAAAAAATTCAAACAAAAAATAAATAGAGAAATAATGCAAAAGGGAAAAGAAAAAGAAATTAAAAGAATTAAAAATTATATTTTTAGGTTTAAATGATGTGGATATTGGTTAGAAATTTCTGGTATAAATAGGTAAGATATGTCTTGTGAAAAAAAAATTAGTATCAACTTGAAATGAATGGAATAATTTAAGTACTAAGGTATGGATTAATCCCTTTTTAAAATAGATTTAACAAATTAGCTATCAGAGATATATCAACTTGAAAAAAATATAATTTAAGTATCACTTGTGACTAGGTACCAAAATGAAAAAACTGAAGGTATTACCAAGAGTAGAATTTAATTATATACTCTAGGTCACTAGAATAAAGCTATAAAATGATTACCGTAATATTTGAAAATAAGTTACTAAATTATTCAAAAAAAATTTATTAAAATTTTTAGACTATTAAGTTCTTCTTTAAATTTCAAAACCGTCGTTATAGTGGATTAATATCCATCCATAAGTAAAAGTTCCTTCAATTAATCTGAAGAGGGTGTCTGAAATCAAAGAAAAAAACTAATTAAAATTTATAAAATTATTTTATAAAAAGAACGAGAAAGGAGAACTTCCAATAACATTTTTTAATTCAAGTAGGGATACTAATTAAGTCCATAATCTCTTATTTTTCTCTTCCATGATATGAGCGATTGTGTCCCAATAATATCGCCTATCTAACTATAACTAACCCCAACTTAAATATTATTGATATCTTTGTCTTCCTTAATGAAACCCAAAATTATAATTTAAATTCCAACTTAATCCTTAAAACTTTAAAAGCTTCTAATTAAACCCTCCTTTACCATTACTTCTGAAAAAATAAAAATGAATATTTGCAATATCAGTTCATGGAAATTTTGAGCCTTTCTTTCTTCATCCTTTTTCATTCTCATTTCCATTTTATATTTATTTCCCCTTTCTTTTAACTCCTAATTTTTCCCCTGTACACTACCAAAATGATTATTCCTATAACCAAAATAACTCAACACCAATTTTTTTAAAAAAAAAAAAGAAAAAAAAAAGACATTTTTTTTCTCTTCTTCCCCTACTCGATTTTGCTAATTCCAATACGCTTAACAACAGCGTTTCTAATAGCTTCCGTTTGTAAACAAAGCTCATTTTGCTCAATCCCCGCCATGTAACTCCTCACTTCTTTTCTTATCATCTCTTTCATTACTGCAAAAAACTCGGCACTGAAAAACTGCTTCACCGGAGCTGGGAACGGTGCCGGAGCCTGTGTGGTCACTTGGGTCGGGTTGAATCCGGGTGGAGAAACAGGTTCGGAAAAGTCAGAACCGGGTAACGAGAGGCTGAGTAAAGTAGGTGGGTCGGTTGCCGATGAAGCTGTTTCAACATGTTGACTCGAAGGGACTACAGAACCAGTTTTGAAAACCGGTGAGGGAGCTGGTAAACTCGAGTCACTCAAATCGGATCCCGACGGACTACTTGGATTGCCGGTTCCGACACTGGCGGATCGTTTAAGCGGCTGAGGGGAATCGTCGTTAAAACATTCGGTCATCGACAAGCATTTTCGCTTTAACGTCGAGTTCCAGTGGTTTTTAATGGCGTTATCGGTACGGCCGTTGAGTAAACGAGCTATGGTAGCCCATTTGTTACCGACTCGAGCATGGGCTCGGATTATAGTATCATCTTCTTCGGGGGTAAAAGGCCGGTGTTCAACTTCCGGTGAAAGCTGGTTACACCATCGTAACCGACATGATTTCCCGGATCGACCCGGAATTGATTTACTTATCAAAGTCCAATTCCTTGGCCCGTACGTTTGTACTAAACGTTGTAAAGCTTCATCTTCTTCTGGACTCCATGGACCTTTGATCCGATCCATATCTTTCCTCGTAGAAGCCATCGGAAAATTGAAAAGAAAAAAAAGAACTGATCACAAAGATGAAAACCCCAAAACCCCCCAAAGAAATTTTAATCTAAGCTAATTTCATATCTGTACAGAGGAGAATGCTGCGGCGGAGGAGGAGGGGGAAGGTTACGACGGTGGTTGAGGCGGCAGAGGGGAGAAGAGAATAAGGAAGAAAAGAGGAGAAGGATAAATATATATATGGGAAAGGGATAAGCATGACTGGTTGAACCGGTGGAAGAGGAGGTGGTGACCGGGGATAGGGCGTTAACTGTTAAGAGGATTCTTACAGGGAAGACAGTTACTAGTATACAGCTGTCATGGGACACGCGTCGGTTTCTAAGTTTATATAACTTACACGTATATAATTGTAAATGTCAGCTCCTAAAATATCAAAATATATTGATTACGTGCTGTTCCCACCTAACTGACTCCGTCAAGTTAACGCTCCCTAATGGCTAATTTTGTTACGGAAGTTTAACCCTCAAATTTCCTAATCCTCTATTAATATTTTCAATAAATTGATTTAATTAGATAAATTATTAAATATTAAAAAAATAGATTTAATCCTCAATTTAATTAAAATTATTTTAGAAGAAATTGGAATTGAATTATAATTTTTTAGAAATTAAAATATTATTAATTACATTATATTTGAAGGGGTTTAATAGAAGATTTTCTTTTTTGGACCAAAATATAATTTGTTCATATATTAATTTGTTCTCGATCTAATCAGTTGGTCTAGTCTTGAAAATATTGATTTTGGTCATCGATTTGTTCAATTCAATTAAATAAGTTACTAGAAAATTCAGAAAGAATCTAGATCAATCGATTTTTTGTCTGGTCCATTTTAATTCTTAAATTAATCAACCTAATGACTTTCTATAAATCGATACTCTAATCGATTTCTAATCTAACCAACCTGAAACGGTTTTGGAAGTTAAAATTTGGAAAAATTAATTTGATCTTATCCGATAAAATAGAAAGGGGGAAAAACTTAATTATGAAAGAAATAAATGTACGGTTGGGAAAGGGATGACTTTGACTAAAGCCAGGCTGGAGAGCATATTTAATTATATTAAAATTTTATTTTAATTTTATAAAAAGAAAATATCATATGCGAAATCCACACGACACGCGGGAGTGCTGAGCTGGCGCAGAACACGACAAAGTTTTGTATCAGAATCGAGGGTCCTTCACTTGATTTTTCTTTCTCTTTCTTCTAGGTTCAGTTGATAAAAATAAATAAAATAAAATTCGATTTTATTTATAATTTTATTTATTCTTTTAGTATTTATTATAATAAATAAAATTTGATAATTTTTGTTAAAAATTTTATTTATTTTTACCATTAAAATTGACGTAATTAACAGAATAACCAAGCAGTTACTTATAACATATTATATGTATCTCATGTTGATATACAAGAATTAACTTTTTCTAATAAATATAGATGAATTTTTTAAGAGAATGATTAGTTTGTCTTTAATCTAAGGACTAATTTATCTTTTTTTTTAGATGAAAAAAAATGTAATCCGACTTCTAGCTTGTATCGTAATTTTACCAAAATTATTGGGTTAATATAATAATTTAACAAATCTAACAAAACATTATAAAAATAATCAGGTACGAATGAGACTACAATTGTGTCGGTCCAGCTTGTCATGAAAACCCAAACCCGACCCCCACGCTTAAAGACTAAAATTTCTACCTTAACAGCCAACCCCAAAAAAACCGACACGTGGCGATAACGCTCCGGTTTGCACCCTTGTTTTCAAATACGTTCCGTAACTGCCAAATGGTTCCGTAACCGACTCCACCGTCTTTCCAGCTTAATTTAATCATTTTCTTCATTAAAATTTCTCTTATCGAAATTAGGTACGACTATATTTCTTGCCAAAATATCTGAATTAAGCTTGGGCTTACATCAACATTTTTGTTGAAAATATAGTTAAATTAATTATAATATTTAAAAGATTTATATTTTTATCGAATTTTTATTTTGGTCCCTCAGTTATCGTCAAGTTTAGAAGTTATTTTTGCATAATTTAATCATTTACTTTTATAATTTTATTAGTTAATCTAAATAATTTCAGTTAAAACGTTGATGACCATTAACTCTGAACATAAAACATGAAACATATACGAATAGTACCAAAAAAAATTTATTTTAACATAATGAAATAGAACTTCTAAGAAAGATTTATGTCCATAGTTTAATATGAATTAGATTATGTGATACTTACGTTAAGAGAAAATCAACACTAATACCAAGAATCAAACTCACACCAAAAAATATTTTTTCTTTTAAAAAATTTAATTTTTTAAACGCTAACTCAATTAGGGACTTTATAAATGGTATAAATAGTTAATTAGTAACTAATGATATTAAAAAAGTATGCCGATGATGCTCTTGTTATGCTGGCATGGTTGAGTCATTCAGGTTTCAAGTCCCATTAAGTGTAATTTATACATGAGCTTTCCCTTAAATTTATTTTGGTTAATTAATTTGAGTTTTGCTTGTAATGATTGATTTTAGTCGGATATGTTTACATAAAAGTTAAAGAAAGCATAGGTCAAATTAAAATATAAGAGTTGCAATCTAAACTTGAACATATTAGAGGGACTACAATCAGAATTTAACCTAAAAATTTAAGTTATAATATTTCTCAGTTCCAATGAATTGCAAGTGGCCGAGACCGTGGGGTCTGATGTATTTTTTATTTGCATCGACAACCAACAGCTCTTTAATAATAAAAACATTTGTGGCCGAAAGATTACATGCCTTGAATTCCGTTATAGAGATAAATTAATTATAAATTATTGAAAGATTACAGTGTTTTATCATTGTAATTTTATAAAAAATTAAAAAGTTAAATGATAATTTTATCATTTTTGGAAGACCAATGGCACTACCTATCCTCTTTGCCTTTGTCCCTTACCTCGTGTCTTCTTACACGTTTTGTAGATAAACACCAAAAACAGTTACCACATTAAATCCAATTTAAGTAGGAATGAATTTCAAACTTATATACGAAATTTTATATATGAACCTTAATTTGATGCAATTACATAAATGAAACTTAAATTGCGGTTCATATGTATGTATGAAATTTTGATTTTGATTTAGCCGTACACATTTAAAGAAATTTTTCATATTGAATTAATATAATTGTTTACGTATACAATATATTAATGGAAAATGATGATAATTTAATAATATTGTTAATGATTTGTGAAAAATGAATCAAATCAAAATTCCAAGTAGGGCTGAGCAAAACTCAATTCACTTCGAAAAAATTGAAAAAAAATTCAAATTTCGAGTTATTCGAGTTGACTCGAATAAATAATTCGAGTTTCGAGTTCGAATTTAGTTGAATTTTACAATTCAAATAACTCGAATATTTCGAATAATAGATTAGTGTAAACACCCCTTTGACCCTTTTCAATTTTGAAAACAAGCAAATTGGTCTCTCTCAACAAAAATTACAAAAAAAAATCAATATAATTTTTAATATTCCAAAATCTAAATTTTAAGAAAAATTATAATAATTTTTAAAAAATATTTTAGAGAATATATAAAGAAAGTTAAAATTTTAAAAATTTTCTAAAATAATAAATTAAGGACTTAAATAAGTTAATTAATGATTCAAGTTTATCATACTAAAGTATCTTATTTATTATTATGATTTTGTTTTGGAAAAATTTTCAAATATATATGGTTTCAAATTTATGTGCTTCAACATGGAATTAGTTATATTGTAACAAGATTTTAATTCAACATGTTTAATATTTTAATTTAACTTGAATAATTTCACTCGATTCGATTCAAATCGAATTTCATTTTACTCAACTTGATTTGAAATTTTTTAAATTGAGTTAAGATGATAAAATAGGACTCGTCAACTCAACTAACTCGAAAATTTTTTCACTCGATTTGACTCGATTTGATTGAACGCTCACCCTTAATTTCCATATATAAAATTGCATAGACTTAAAAGTTACGTGTAACATTACACATTGGACTAAATTGAGTTTAAATTGGACTACACCAAAGATGCAGTCATGAAAATAAAGACCCATTTCAAACTATTCTTCATCTATAAATATCTCATCTTCTAAGACGGACATGGATATATATACATTATAAACTATATGCCAACACACTACTCAAACACCTTCTCAATTTAAATAAACCATCATTTTCAATGTCTTTCATCATCATCTTCGACGTGAATTACTGTTTTTATCAATCTCAACACTTTATATTGCATGAGAGGTGAAAAAGATTAATGTTATAATGTTAAAAATGAAAAAGAAAATCATTTTTTGACATTTTTATGGGATAAATATCAAAATTATACATGAATTATGATTCAATATGTGTTAACTCTGATTTGATGTGATTATACATGTGAAACTTAGGTCATCATTCAAACGTATATATAATACTTTAATTTTGATTCAATTGTACATATTTACAGAAATGAAACATCAATTTATTTTTTATATTGGATAAATTTAATTACTTTTGTATGCAATATGTAAATGTAAAATGACGCAATTTTGATAATTGTATTAGCAGTTTGTGAAAATTTGATAAAATCAAAATTTCATGTATGAACTTGCATAAAATTAAAATTTATATGACATGATATTGAGTCAAAATTGAGATTTATCCATGCTTTTAAAATTATAAAGTTGTAAGATGATAAAAATGATAATCTCTAAAAAAAATACCCAAAATTTATACCTTCACCCTTAAAAGAAAATCAATGGCAAAGCTAGCAAACAGACAAAGACCTTCACCCTTTGGTTAATTAGGATAATTTCAATTTAAACCTCTTACAATAATTTATCATTCAATTTAACCCATTTTAGTACTTTGATTACTAAAAAAATGCACTTTTAGCCCTTCCAAAAAATTATTAATTCAATTCAATACATTTTAACGAAAAATTAATTTTAACCCCTTAGAATTTCATAATTTTCTCTAGACCTCTCAAAAGAAATGCTGAAAAAGAATGTAAGACAATAGAGTTGAAGCAAAATGTTGCAGCAAAAGCAAATAGCAATCATCATTCATCAAGATCAACATGTTCCTTTTGGTACTCTGTATAGAACAAACTTAAATAAATAAAATGAAAAGAAGCCAAATTTTTGTTTGGTATTCCATGCTATGCTGTGATATTTTGCATGATGCAAGCAATTATCATAAGTTGGAACTTTAAAAGACAAGACTAGTATTTAAAGAAAAAAGGCAAATTATGGACCATAAAGTTTCAACCTAAAAAAAGATGAAGGGTTAGGCCACCAATCACGTAAAAGCATGCATATAATAAAACCCTAATAAAGTTGCCCATCCTCTGAATTTGAGAGACCTAAAAGACTACATCACTGGGCTTATGTTAATTAACCCTAAAACTTAGGAATTGATGTGATTAATCTAAGTTAATAATCTATTGCCAAAAGAACATTTATACAGTAAAAATAAATAAAGGGGAACGTGTCTTTTGACCAAAAAATGATTGAGCTTTGTTTGGGAGCTAATGAGCTGAAATATGTGTGTCTCTCTCTTGCATTATTGGTGTAGGGGCAGATAAGGAGGAAACGTGATGAAAATCAAGCACCATCCGCTACGGTCATGGCTAGTTCCTTTGTCGACAAGCTTGGGACGTGGGTGGAAAAAGGATGGACCGAACAACTTTCACGTGGACTAAGTAATGATCACGGTAAATTGTCGACTTGTCCATTCGAATTTAACTTGAATTTAAGATTGATTTAAATGATCTGTGTGCTTGTTATACTTACACCTCGTAAACTTGTTAATCTCGTAGAGTACCTTGTAAGTTAAAAACCCATAAGAACCAAATCCTTCCCTCCAAAACTCACGGCCCTCCACCTTACGAAGCCATAGCAAGACAAGCACATATTGTAAGGACCACACTTCTGATAGATGCGACATATTTGTCTTTTGTATTTACCCGTTACCGTAATATAGAGACGAAGCTAAAAACTTGTTTTAGCATAAATTGTGATTTTTTGTAGTATAAAAGTACAATTTTATTATTATAATAATGAGAGAATATGGCCAATTTTTATCACTTTTGCCTTCGCCTCTATCTTGATAAGACAATTTTTATCTAAAAGAAAACGATGTCAATAGGTGGATTGAGTTCAAAGGAATAAAAAACTAACAAGAGGCTAACACTTGACACCATGAGATGGACCAACGATATCTTTTATAAGTTCCTTCTCATCACCTTCCTTCCTCCTAAGCACTTGTTACACTTTCTATAGGTCTTCACCGATCGAGTAATCCATCATCAACCACTACGATCCCAATAATTTTTAAAAAGATAAAAAATCAGAACAATTCAAATACGAAATGACGCAAATGAAGAGTTAAAGAGGTGGGTTTTGTCGGGTTTTAAAAGATGACATGGCAAGCGTGGTTTTCGGGGATATTTGTGTTTATGTAATAAAAATCAAAGGAGTGAAAAGGAAGGGTAAATTGCCAGCTATAAAGCACCAAGGTAACTCCCGAGTTCCAAAGGGGAATCATAATCTAGGGATTCGAGGGGAGATGCAGGTCCCATTTCAGCCCCATCATTTTTTATTTTTTTTTATATTTTAATTCTTTGCATGCATCCATCGTACGACGTGATTACCTGACGTGAGAAAAAAAAAGCTGGGGCTGGCTACTGTTTTTGTTCATTTCTTGCTGCAGTTTAGTGGAGTCATAATTAATACCAACCATATTTGATTTTTGAGGTTTTTCTTATTATTTAAAATTAAAAGGTCAAATTCTGCTTATAGTCCCCATCTTAGTCATTATATATTTGCAATTTAGTCCCCATCATGCTTTTTAAACTCTTAAATGATAGTATAGATTTTTCTAGATTTCATATAAAGAAATAAAAAGATAAAAATACCTTCAAAACAATATTTATTGCTTTATAAAAATAATGATTTTTGGGTAATTTTATAACTGAATTAAGACCTATTTGATGAGTGAAATCAACTCAATCAAACTCTTAAATAATAATTGAATTATGGCACACACGATATGAGTGAAAAATAGAATTGTGTAACAAATATATTTACAAAAATTAATATAAAGAACAAATTATGAGGCTTTGGTTGAATGGTAAAGTATAAATATTAAAAAGAAATTATGATAAATTTAGCTCTTAACATATATACTTTTTTTTGTCAATTTGGCTCTTATCTTTGTAAAGCTAGTTTTGACCCTCAACATGTTAAAAAGAGTCAAATTTGACTATCAATATTTTAGAAAGAATTCTTTTTTTAACAAAAAAAAGGAAGACTAAAAAATTAAAATTTTAAACATGACAGCTTGTATGACAATTCACGTGTAGTTCATGCTAATATTTTTATTTTTCTCAATATTTTTATAAATTAATTTTAAATTATTTGTTGACGTGACATATAAGACAAATGGTGCTAAGTCAGCATAAAATACACGTGGACTGTCACATGGGTTGCCACGTCAATATTGTTAAAAATTAAAAATTTACTTTTTATTTCCGTTAAAAAAAAGCGATTTAACTCTTTTTAAAATTTTAGAGTCAAATTTAGCTCAAATAAAGAATAAGACCTAAATTGACAAAAGGTGTAAAGGTTGGGGCTAATTTGTTATTATGTTTATTAAAAATTATGGAACTTTGGATAAAATTTTTCTATATAAAAGATATAAAATAACACCTTCAAAAGAATACAATTTATTTTGTAAAGTAAGAGTTAATGTCCGGTTAACTTGTGATGTTAACTCATGTATAATTTTTTTTATTGCTACTATTATTACTACACATAAACCCCTTAAAACCCTTAAATCGAAAGATAATACATCCTTAAGTAACTTTAAACTAACCTTTTCTTAATTATTAAAATCGCAAACAATTCTATTTGAACTAAGAGTGTCTTTTAACATCAATACAAACGAGAGATGCAAGTGGATGAAATACCCATCACCCTCGTTTAGGTCCATTACCATCCAACCGCTAGCCAAAAATCAACTGTTTTGGAATTGGGTTATGGGGGGGTCCCCGGTTTGGCATGGGATGTTTCCATTGTTTCTAAAGCCACCTGTTAAATGGTCCCAAACCAAGCATGAGATGAACTGAAACCCAACTAATCTTCTTCAGTTATAGGCGCCCTAATGACAAAGAATACCATTCCTTTTCTTTTCTTAATGGTGGTATTCGGTCTCAAACTTATATATAGTAAGGTAACAATTTATAAGGAGATTCAGATATCCCAACATTTGTTTGTGTACGGTAAATCTCGAATTTGGATATTCAAGACCCAAGATTTTTGCCTTTACCAATTGTGTCCAGGACGACGGAATGGGGCTGATAGGCCCCCTAATCACAAAGAATACCGTTCCTTTTCTTTTCTTAATGGTGGTATTCGGTCTCAAACTTATATATGGTAAGATAACAATTTATAAGGAGATTCAGATATTCCAACATTTGTTTGTGTATGGTAAATCTCGAATTTGGGTATTCAAGACCCAAGATTTTTGCCTTTACCAATTGTGTCCAGGACGACGGAATGGGGCTGATAGGGGTCCAACCCCCTAAAATGGTAAAAATATGTTTTGATTATTTAAATTTTGTAAAATATTAAGTTAGTAAATAATAAAATTATACTTTAACCCTTCAAAATAATAAAATTTTGATTTATTCTTTTAAAAAATTATAAAAATATAGACTATTAAATTGATGAGACTGAATTAAAACTCTTATAAAATTATACAACTTAATTGTATTAAACTAACATAATAAAAAATTAGTTGTCTTATCAATCTCAAGAACAGGTAATAGACCTTTAGGTGTATCTTCAAACATCTGTATATTTATACTCCTTGTCGAAATCATCTTTGCAACACGATCCGCGACTTAGTTTTTCTCTCTAAGAATATGTTTTATATTAACATATTTTTCGGAAATACAATTTAATAAATATATAGAGACTAATATTTTAACAAATATTTGAAAAGAGGTTGGTGCCCAAAAACACGAATTTCATTCTTTATATAAAGTTAGCTTAGGAGTTGAAGCACTTTCATTTTCGTTCTCGATGTCCCATTCAGGTAGATTGAAGGATGTGTTGTTGAATTTAGCAATAACGTATACTACTTGATGATAATGGGTAGAAAAGCAACTTGTATATGCTCTTTTCTTTATTTTTTTCCTTTTGGTCCTCATCATGTAATCCCACCGTTTTTGGAAGACAAATTCTAATAAACTTCTCTAAGACGGCCATCCACCCTCCACCTAACAACTTTCTTATCGCAATCATTCTTTAACACGCCCCACTTTCAAATAAAATACATAGAAATTAATATAAAATTTTGTTGTTGTGATGGGCTAGGGTTGGAGACGGCTGGAAAAGGACGAGGGTTGTGCCTGTCGGATGGATTTTTTTCAAAGGAAAAAATGAAATTGAGATAGAAAGCAAAATAACTTCGAGTGGTAAAAAAGTAGGCATAGGTTGATGGAAAGGAAGCCATTGATTCCACTTAATTTTTTTTGGTGATTTATTTGTTAGTTTTATAATTAATGTTCTTGAAATCAAATCGAATTAGCTGATTCAATCGATTAAATTGATAATTAGTATGTGTATCGATCAGAATAAATAGGAGAATAATACACTTCAACGCACTCGAACCCATGTCCTCTTGCATTAAGAACAATGCCCATGCCAATAGAGCTAAGACTCAATCGACAAGTTAATGTTTTAATTGAATATGGAATATTTAATTGATTTTTATGTCATTATTGTTATTTATTTGTGTTTATATTTTTTTTTGAAACTTTTTTAGCAATTGAAACGTTGGATGAGGAACTAATGGTCTAATTTTTCTAATTTAGCTTAAAACATAGTATAACAAATATGATCAAATATGAATACATCTATGTCGAAACTTTTTTTTTTAATATTTGAAAAAACAGGGATTGACTTTTGAAATAAAATGGGAGTCGCCACCGATCTTTTATTAAGGTGTGACTTGTTCACCATTAAAAATGATTTTGGCCTGCGAATTTTGAGAAAATAAGTTCGGGAGTCGGTTACGTACGAGGAAGGGTTAGCACCCTCGTGACGCCCAAAATTGGTATCGAATTGATTGTTTAATGTCTTAGGGTCGAAATTTTGAAAAGATTTTAAAATATGATCCTTTGAAGTTTAAATTTGAATAAACCAAATTGAATGATAAGACACACTCATTTCGAAGAAATAAATTGTCACACTCAGTGAGTTAGGATGCAACAATTCAATCATCAAAATTAAGTATGTCTTTTTAATTTTTAAATTTTAAAATTCATGCATTTTGAGGAGGTTGTTCGGTCATTTAAGTCAAATGAGAAATCAGAATCCAGTAAGTTAGGTTTCGATTTCTCGAAGTTTTTAAACACCAAACATTGCATTTATTTAAAAATCAGGATAACAGAATGTTACATCCGATAGGTTAGGATCCAACATTTTGACATCCTAAATGCTTAGTTTTAAAATGGTATGGTTTTAATAAAATAAGCATATAACTATTTAAATTTATCGAGAAAAATTGGAATCTAATAAGTTAGGGCACAATTCTCTCGAGAATTATAAATGCTAGACCATTTTTTAATATGGAATAGAATAAAGAAATTTGAAAGAAGTATGAAATGTAAAAGACAATTGATAATTCAAACTTAGACTAAGAAGCAGCAAATAAGTGATAAATAAATACAAATAAAGAATAGCAATAATAGTTTTAATAATATTATATTAATGCTAACATTGACAATCAAACATCAAATTCTAAAGTATATCCAAAATGATAAAAGAGGAATTTCACCTCATGAAACTTATGCACACAAGTTCTAAAAAAGATTTATTCACAAATTCAAGATAGATTTGAAATAAAATAATAATAACATTAAATAATAGCATCTCGAAATGAACTTGAAACAAATAAAATATATTTATTAATCCACCTTAAATAATACACATGAAATAACTATGTAGAGTCTCAATGCATGTATAACTTAAAAGAAATAAGTAATTACCCAAATAGGTTTTGAAAGAAATAAATTATAAAATGAAATCGACTTAAAATATATATATACATATAAAAAATACTTTGAAATTTATAATCATGATAACATTAAACATCAAAACAATAATATATATAATTTTTGAAATAATTTAATAGCACATATAGTAACATTTAAAAACATTATATTAAAAGAAAATTAAGTTATAACACAAAATAAATCATTAAAATATGTACAAAGTATATCAAATTCTTATAAAATAGCTATATATATATTAAAAGATGATGAAACATATAATAATATAGAATTTAAAAATAAAAGTAATAAATTTTAAAACAATGTATGATACATTCGAAACATGTTAATAATAATTTGAAATAATAATATATTACATTTTAAAATTATACTAATAATAAGTTTAAAGAGCATGTCAAACTAAATATTAAAATATGTTACAAATAAATATATTAAAATAAGCACTAAATTTGATTTAAAACTATACTATTAAAAATCAAGTTAAAGTTAGGACATGATTTAAAATATAAAGAAGGAATAATAATAATAATAATAATAATAATAGGATTAAAATGATTTTGGAATTCAAATAAAAATGAAACATTACAAATAGAAATAAAAAGGAAAATAAAGATAAACTAAATTGGTGATCGACTTGAAAAATGAGGGACTAAGATTGCAATTATCCGCAAAATCTAAACATTCAAAACCACCCGTAGAAAACGGTGCCGATTATCAGAGGATTAAAATGAAGACTAAATCAGATATACAACACAAATTAAGAAAACTGAAGAAAATCAAATTGCAATTACGCCAAACACAGAGGGACCAATTGTGCAAAAAGACCAACGAACGAAAGTGTGCGAATTCTACCCCCGAGTCGGGTCACCGCGCGGGTCTCGTCTTTGAACGACACCGTTTTATGCTTTATAGAACTAAAAGAATAAATAAACAAAACCTAAAAAAAAAGAAACAAACTAAAACCCTAACCCCCTTTTCAATCAGAATCGCGCTGCAATCAACCTCCGTCCCTTTCGATCTCCGACCACTGCGAAGCGGACTAGGATTCGATGACTCGACGGTTCTGATACACAGGTAAGCCCCTTTCTTCTCTGCCGCCTTGAAAGCCAGAACTCTCCTCTCTCTCATTCCGATTCGGACAGAGTAGAGGATGGCTCCAATGGCGCGCAAAGGTAAGATTCTTCTTCCCTTTTTCTCCTTTATTTTATATATACATATTCTATTACATATAATTAATAGCTAACGGAGAAGGAAAGAAAAGCAATCGAAAAAAAACAGAACGGTAAAGAGAAAATTTTTTTGGTGATTTATTTGTTAGTTTTATAATTAATGTTCTTGAAATCAAATCGAATTAGCTAATTCGATCGATTAAATTGATAATTAGTATGTGTATCGATCAGAATAAATAGGAGGATAATACACTTCAGCGCACTCGAACCTATGTCCTCTTGCATTAAGAACAATGCCCATGTCAACAGAGCTAAGACTCAATCGAAATGTTAATGTTTTAATTGAATATGGAATATTTAATTGATTTTTATGTCATTATTGTTATTTATTTGTGTTTATATTTTTTTTTTTGAAACTTTTTTAGCAATTGAAACGTTGGATGAGGAACTAATGGTCTAATTTTTCTAATTTAGCTTAAAACATAGTATAACAAATATGATCAAATATGAATACATCTAAACTTTTTTATAACATTAATTATTAAAGAAAACATTACTAGCATGTAATATTTTAAATACTATTATAATAAATTGAGTATATAAATTTGAGTCCCATCATGTGCAATTATCATATATGAGTCTTCAGTCTCATCATGATCAATTGTTCTCTTTAATACAGTAAGTAGTAATAAAAAAAGGGCTTTGGGGCATATAAGCGAGAGCATACATATCTTATCAAACATATTTTTTTGGAAGAGAGTAACGATCCCGTAACAAGTAATATCAGAGCAATTTTGATTGCGGGATTCCATTTTGAGCTCCCGAACAAATGAAGTAAACAAAATAGATCAACTGTGACGGAAGAACCTATGATGAGGGTTTAAAATATTAGGGAGAGAAAAATATCACGTCA
Organism: Gossypium hirsutum; assembly: GCF_007990345.1. Classification (NCBI taxonomy): domain Eukaryota; kingdom Viridiplantae; phylum Streptophyta; class Magnoliopsida; order Malvales; family Malvaceae; genus Gossypium; species Gossypium hirsutum. The sequence continues at coordinate 2,117,942 of NC_053442.1, read as the reverse complement.
ACCACTCAAAAAAAAGTAAACAAAATGCATTAATTCTATATTGACAAGGAAATAGAAGGTTTTTGAACATATAAGTGAATGCACTAGAAATTTTATTAATGTAATTAGAAAAAAGGATAATAACGACATGACACCATTGCCATGTGTTAAACTTCAAACAAAGATGAATTATGATACGAACATGTTGGACGATGCTGTATTCCCTCTGGAATGAATCAATGGCAAAGCACCAAGTAGATAGAAGAGAAGTCAAAATTTCCAACATTAGAACCGCCCCCAAATCTTTTATAAGAAAAACAACACCTTAAATGTTGGACATTGACATGATTGACATATCCACAACTTCACCCCTTTTTTTTTCATCTTCAATCATAGCATAATTTAATAACATAAATTCCATTCCATGCACTAATTTTTTTTTCATTTTCTATTGTGGGTTTTGGCAATACATGTCAACACACACCTACCTATTAATAAATATATATTTAGTGAAAATCTAATGATTATTTTATTAATGAAATGATATCATATAAAAGGCAAGATTGCATACATAACGTGGTTCTCGTGTTGTGTTGATTAATCCCAATAATTAAAAAATTATGAGAAGATGAAAGGGACCCAATTGAGAAATTGACCACTCAACAAAGTCAAAACTTGCCCAAGGATGGAACCATATTATTAATTATGTATATAATAATGTGGCATTTGTCTCCACTTAATTGTACAAAGGAACGTCTTTTATTAAGCAAGTGGAATACATCTAAAAAGAAATTGATATTATTATAAGTTGGGATGATTTGTTGATTTTGCTCCAATTAAAGGCAAGAATAACACACTATAATATTTGGCATTGCCAATTGCTTGCCAAAAAAGAAGAAGGTATATATGTAATCTTTTAGAATTTGTTACGTATTGGGATGTTAATCCAACAAAGCAATCATGCAAAATGGGTCATGTGGGTTTCAATCATGGTCGGTATATATAACTGAACACACTTTTCTAATAATTACATTATAGTATAATTTATTTAATTTTGATATGATTTACACTACATATATTAAATAAAAGAAAAGAAAAACACTACATTGTAAACTTAAAAATAAGCTTAACTGGGTTGGGCTCGAGCTTTGAATATTGAAATTTAAACTCGAGTCATTTTCTGAAAGGATTTAATTTTTAGCCAATCCCTCCCAAATATGGGGCCGACCATCGTGCATGAGTGGGTTGCTCGGTCTTCGAACATGTTTGGTGGTGAGAATAACTCCACTGAGATTGAAAACATCAGTGTTGGAGTGATTAGTTACTGCAATAAGGAGATTAAAATTAACGGTGAGATGTTTATTTGGATTCAAACATAGTGAAAAAGTGAAATGATTATTAAGGACACTAAATCAAGGTTCACGTATGACATTACACATTGGACTAAATTAGGTGTAAATTGAACTCTACCAAGGATGCAATCATGCCAATAAAGACCTATTTCAGGCCAATTCACATGTACTTCATGCTAATTTTTTAAATTTTTATGAACTTTTTATATTTTGAATATTTCTATAAATCTTAAATTATTTATTGATGTAGAATATAAGACAAATAGTGTCATGCAAGCACACATGGATTGCCACACATGCTGCGATGCTAACATCATGAAAAATTTAATGTTTTAGTTAACATTTCAGTTAAAAAAGTGATTTAACTCTTTTTGAAAAGTTAATGATCAATTTTAGCTAAAAAGGGAATAAAGACCAAATTCACAAAAGATATAAATCAAGGGCGAAGCCAAAAATTTTTTTTGGGGGGATAAATTAAATTGTATATTTTTACGATAGCAAAAGTGTAATTTTACCATTTTAATAGCGTAGATTTTTATAATTTTAAAAGATTAAATCAAATTTTTATCATTTTTGAGAGGTCAATATACAATTTTACCATTACTAATTTAAAATTTTATAAATTAAAAAAAATTTTAAATAAACCTGCCAAATCCTTAACTTCGATTGAAATATTAACAACTAAATTTTTCATTATATCTTATTCTTATACTACTTATTTGTGTAATCAATACTATGGATGAAGGAGCTGAAATTGACCCCACTTTATTTATAATTTTGGGGTCTGAGTTTTAAAATTTGGCCTCAATTATCCAGAACCTTGGGCCTGATTACTTGAGTTTCAAAGTTAGTCTTGTAACAAGCAAAAGTTGGATAAGAAATATGTAAGGGCAAAAGAAATTATAATTTATGTGTTATAATAAATTTCTTAATAATTTATTTGGGTAAACGATCTAATTAGTTATTTTAAAATAGTGTCGTTTTTATTTATTTTTTAAATAATTTGTGTTTAAATTACGTGGAAAACAAGTGAAAAAAATTGCTGATATAATATATTCAGTTAGTTTTTTTTTTTAGAGATAATAATTGAGTGTTCATTTTGAATATGTTTTTTAACGGTAGTGACTAAATTGACAAAACAATTAAAATAACTAAAAAAGGGACAATGTTATTTTAAAATGACTAACGAGATAATTTATCCATTTATTTTTATATATTTTGACAAGGGTGATTCACTCATATTCACACCTTCACAATATTTTATATTAATATTCAAGATCAATATAATAAAAATATAAATATAATTATATTGTTGTATTTTATATGTGGCACATGGATATGAATACTAAAAATAAATAAAAATTTAGATAAAACAACAATCCACGAAATCCAAGAGCATTGGTTTATGCATGGATCAAGGAAATTGGAAATTATTGAAGTTTATGAATTTTATCGCTTAATTTTTTGAAAATTCAAAAATTAATCCCTCTAATTTATTAAAATTTGTCTCTGTATTTTATGAAAATTGAGAAGTTAATCTAATGAAGAACTTTAGTCCAATGAAATGGTGTACCTTATCGTTAAATTTCTTAACTTGAAAATCAATAGTTTAGTCATTTATATGTAAGAATTTAGCATAAATTAATAATTTATATGCCACAAATAGGGGTGAAGAAACTATTAAGTAGGTTAGTTTGTTAATTTTTCGCACTTAATCAACTAAATCAACTATCTTCCTCCTATAATTGAATTAGTCGATCTTTTTAGTCTTAACTAACCTAATTAGTGGCATAGCTAGAAAGACAGGTAGTGGCCTTTGACCCCTCCTTAGCTAAGGGTATAATATCACTTTTAATTATGAGGTATTCAATTTAAGTCCTTTTTGAATAAAACTTTTAACTTTGACCTCTAAACTTCTGAAATTTTATTTTAGCCCCTCCAATATTAATTTGTTGGCTTCACCCCTAGACATAATCAAATTGATTTATATCGATTAATTTGGTCGATTAATTGGTAAGCTGTAAAAGTAACATATTTTAATCTCATTCTTAATGCGTTTTTGGATGATTAATTATGTAAATTTGTGAATTTGATGCTCCTAATCCTTTAAATTCATGTTTCTATACTTAGGAGAGCATTTGGGAGCAAAAGGAGTGAAAAAGAGCCAAAATTGGACAAATAGAGTTGTTTCCAGGATCCACACGGCCTGGGCATTTCCACACAGGCTGGTCGTACGCCCATGTGCTAGCCCGTGTCGATATCGCACCCTTCTTCCCAAATACGCGAAAAAACCCAATTTTTAGGCTTTCTGAGAATTCTAAAGTCTATAAATACCAATTAGAAGAAGACCTAAGGGGAGGCACACGGAGAGAAGATTGAAGAAAGCACTCGAAGAACGCCATCGGAATCAACTCAGAAGCAGATCTCCCTCAAGATCGAAGATCTCCATTTAATTTCTTTTGAAGTTTTATTGAGTTTCTTTATGTCTTGTGGTTATTCTAACTTTGAGATGTTTTCATTCAGGATTATGAACTAAATTCCCTAGATACCTAGGGAAGATGAAACCTATGATGAATCTTATTATTTGATTTCTGATTTATGTGATAAATACTTGATTCTTGTTCTCAATTATGTATGCTTATTTCTTGTTTTAATATTTTTTATATATTAATTCAAGTTTAATGTGCTTATTTTAGTGGAGCAAAAGTCTCTGTTTAAGAGTAAATCTAGCATAATTGAGTGGAGTTGCATACAATCCTAGAAATAGGACGACATAAATCTATCGGATTAGAGTCAAATCTAATAGGGGAATTCATAGATCGAGTTAATGCGACAATAGGGGTTTTAATTAGAAAGAGATTTCAATTAATCAACTTAGAGTCGGTTGTTCTTACTCTCGGAAGAGGTATTAACTTAATTTAGAGATTTCTACAGATCAAGGCATAAGTGAATATGTAACGACCCGATAGTCACGGGTATTGGAAAGTGTACTTTCAGGTCTTCGTTTTCGTAAAATGAATTCAATAAATTCATCACATATTAAATCAATCCATTTCAATTGAAAAACACAATAATTCTCACCTCAACACTTACCATATACATTACATTAAAAATACAACAATTAATAACTAGTTTCGGATTATAGAAATACAAACCGGAAATTTTGAGCTATTCGACGTCGACTTTATCTTTTCCTTTTTTAGTCCATGATTCCGATACGACGTTAGCTACGGAATTAAAACAATTAAAATTTAGGTTTTGATTAGGTGAATTTATTTAAATTAAGAGTAATTAGGTGTAAGGACTAGATTGCATATAGGGAGAAAGTTGAATTGTAGATTAGAGGAAAAGTGAAGGGACTAAATAATCAATTAAGCCATAAATTGACAAGTGGATGGTGTTGGTAAATACATGTGTAATAATAAACATATGTATTTAATAATAAAATATGTATTGCTTATTAATTAGGTAAATATATATTATTATATTATTATTATAATTAAAACAAAACAAATAAAAGAAAAGAAAAAGGAATTGAAAAAGAAATACATAATAGAATGAAACAGGGGGAAAATGAAAGAAAAAGAGAAATAAAGAAGGAGAAAAGTTAGGGTTTCAAGAGTTCAAAGCTCAATTGGTTAGTCAATTTAGTCTCTTTTCTTATAATTTTTATGTTTTTGAAATCCTAGTATTAAATACTACTTAACATATGCCGAAATTTTAAAAATTATTGGATTTTTAGATGTTATCTATGTTGAATAATTTGAGTATTAGGGATTAAATTGATAGATTTTTTAGTTAAAATTGAGAAAGGGATTAAATTGTGGAATAAATTATAAGTTTTGAGTAATAGGAACTAAATTGTGAAAATTTCAAAATTTAGGGATTTATGTGAAAATAGGGAGTTGAATTTAGTCTAAAGTGGAATTTGCATGAAAATAAAGAACTAAATGTGAAGAATAAAAGTTAGTATCGGTTTAAGGACTAAATTGAAATTTAGGCAATATTTGAGTAAAAATTGAAATATTAAATATGAAATTGAACTGTGTTGTATTGATGAATTTTAATTGTTTTAATTCCGTAGCTAATGTCGTATCGGAATCATGGACTAAAAAGGGAAAAGGTAAAGTCGACGTCGAATAGCTCAAAATTTCTAGTTTGTATTTCTATAATCCGAAACTAGTTATTTATTGTTGTATTTTTAATGTAATGTATATGGTAAGTGTTGAGGTGACAATTATTGTGTTTTGCAATTGAAATGGATTGATTTAATATGTGATGAATTTATTGAATTTATATTGATTGAATTGGTATATATATATTGATTATATTGATTATTTGAATTGAAATGAATATTGGTTGTATTTGAAAAGTGAATTGGAACCCTATTAACTGTATCGGGCTGAGTCGGATATAGATGGCATGCCATAGGATTGGAAGAGTTCAGGAATTTCTTCGACTTTGAGTCGATGAGACACTGGGTGTCAATTTATTACTTTGGATTAATTCGATGAGGCACAGGGTGCCAAATTACTTCGGTTTAGCTGATGAGACACTAGATGTCAAATTATTACTTTGAATTATCCGATGAGACATTGAGTGCCGAACTGGTGTGTTTTGGTTGGATCCGTGTATCCGTCCGAGTCGTGTTAATAGGGGTAAACATATAATAAAGTTTTATAATTGATATTTAAATTGCATGGTATGAGAAATGAAATTGATATAGTGAATTGAAAATAGAATGTGAAATATGTTGTAAATACATGGAATACATGAGTTAAATACTCATGAATTGAATATGGAATGGATAATGTCACTGTTTAAATGATATGTGAACAAATTATGGAAAGCTATTATATAGCAAGTGATAAAAATTGAGTATGGTATATAATGATGTATTCATGAATTGAGTATTGCATGACTAATGCCATTGTACAAATAAATATGGTTTGACATGTGAATAACCATTAATATAGCAATTGTGTGAATAGGATATTGTTTAATAAAAAAAATGATAGTCATAATACTAGACATTAATATGTCCTTATAATTTAATTGTGCTTATTATATTATCAAGTCTTTAAATATTCGGATTATAGAAATACCACTGAGTTTTACTCAGCATACGATTTTGTTTCCCTTGCGCAGATTAAGTACAGTAATTTTGAAGAGTTGTAATTAAGGTTGTGAGCATCCATCTCATCACATCTCCAAGTGCCAAGAGGGTATGTTTCAAAATTTTGAATAGAAAGGCATGTACTTAGGAAGATCAAGTGTGTTCTAAGTAGTAGGGACAAAAATATAATTTATGAAAACTTAATTTTTTTTAAATATTCGAATATATTAGTGATTAGCCAAAATACTTTGGCACCAAATGTAATATTCCAATATCAGGTTCCTTGGATCGAACCGGGTATAGGGGTGTTACAGAATAAATCGTTTAATTCAGATTCATAATAATAGGTGAAGTCTAAGTGGATTCTTTCTTGGGTATTGTCTTTCTCATTGGTTGTTTTCGATTATTTTCCCATTTCATTCTCTGTTGTGTTCGTAGTTAAATTAGATTAGTAATTTTAGATTAAAAATAATAACTTCAATTTATCGGCTAAATAATAGAAAAAAGGGTAATTACTAGTACTTTTAGTCCTCGTGGATACAATATTCCTTACTCACCATAGCTATACTATTGTTTGATAGGTGCGCTTGCCTTTGTTGTAATTATAGTTAGTTTAGTGACCATCGTTAACCGGTACATTTTTTTAATTATATATTATACATATTATATTATAAATTTATTTAAAATAATTTAAAAATAATAAATAATAAGTCGATTAAATCGGTCGATTCATTTAAAAAGTTAAATAATCGATAATCGATTGACAAAACTATTGTAACCAAGACCAAAACTAAATTAATCAAAATTGACTTAACTGAATGAGTTGGTTAAGTTTATTTTAAATGAATTAGGTACTCCCCTAGCAACAAACTAGCAAAAATAAGTGTTTCAAGTTCATTTGTTCACCAACAACTATACTAACTTCTTAGTTTATAAAATACATAAAGACAAAATTTTAATAAAGATTAATTTTCGTAAAATAGAGAGAAAAAGTATAGAATTAGACTTATTATTTAGAAATACATATATTGGATGAAATATGGTTACATTTTTAAATTACAAAAAAATGAAAAATGAAAATAAGGTAAAAGTATCATGGAGGCCTTTTATTAAGAGTTAGATTGTATTTTGTCCTATTTACTTAGAAAATAGGTAAATTAAGTTATATTTAAGAGCAAATTTGTCATTTCTGTTAAAAATTTTCATTCATTTTCACTGCTAAAAATTGACGTGGCTGACGAAATAACCATATGGTTATACATGTTGTGCCACGTATAGCTCATGCTGATGTACATGGACCAACTTTTAAAAATAAAATTGATGAAATTTTTAATGGAATGATTAATTTACTTTTTAATCTAACATATAAATACCAATTTGCCAATTATTTGAATAAAAAAAAGTAAAATTTAATATGACATTGAGTACAAGGGACTCAATGACACATTTACCTAAAAATAATCACATTGAATATAAGAACAAAAGACAAGAAAGTCAACATAAAAAGCCATATAAAAACCAAGCATCTTTGCTTTCAACATAGTTCAAATTCCTCGGAGATTTAACAGATTGAAAAGACTGAAACTTCAAATCCTCCTTTTGAGTCAATACGTCGGCACTGAAGTCCTTTCCCTCGATGCTTTCCTTCATTCTCTTGGCTCTTCTGGCTCACGCCTCACCAATCCAATGTAAACACCCACATCCAAAAATAAACATAATCATCTTAGCCGGGCAAAGCAACATGGCCGGTCGTGGAGGAGTGTTCAACGACACCATAACCGAGACACTAACTTGGGACGGCATAGTTCCGCCTGAATGCCAGCCAAACCCTTCGATCCTCAGGCTAACCGCAAACCTAACATGGGTTGAAGCCCATGAACCACTCCATGCAGACATTGATTACAACAAGACAAAAGGGGCTGGACCTGGAATGCCATTTGCCAACACTGTGTTGAACAAGGACCCTAACTTTGGGGTGATAGGGTTGGTGCCTTGTGCCATCGGAGGGACAAATATAAGCCAATGGCAGAAAGGAGAGTTTTTGTATGAGCAATTGGTGAAAAGGTCTCAATTTGCAATGCAAAGTAGAGTGTATAGAGCTATGCTTTGGTATCAAGGGGAAAGTGATACAGAAAATCAACAGGACGCAGAATTGTATAAAGATAAATTGAAGAGGTTTTTCAATGATTTACGTTTTGATCTGAAAACACCTAAGCTACCAATAATCCAGGTACTATCTGTTTTTTACTGTTTTATTTCTTCATTGATTTGATTTTTTTAACCGGGTAAATTACATCCAAGGTCACTAAACTATTAATAAATTTATATTTTAATCATTCAATTTTAAAAAATTATAAAATAATCACTAAACTAATTGGAGCGCACATGCAATTAGTTAAGGCATCACATCTCCACATGTAGGTGGAGATTAATTTATTTTAATACAAGTTGGCCAAAATTATGAAGTTATTCTTACTTGCGGCACAAACAAGCAACATTTACGGGTTAAATTATATTTGGGATAAACTAATATGTAATTCTTGAATTTCTTCATTATTTTTATTTTTATTCTTAATTTTTTTAACTACGTTAGTTTTGAAATTTATAGTATTTTCTTAATTTATCTTTTATATTTGGATTTTATTAAATTACGGTAATATGATATTTTGAAAATGTACTATTTCATCACTTAAAAATTTTTAATATATTTTTTTGTATTTTTATATTCTATATAATTTTTATAAAAAAAATTATCAAGTGATGATGTGGTACAATATCAAAATGTTACGTCATTATACTTTAATAGAATTCAAGTTTAATGACTTCATTAAAAAAAGTTGCTAAATTTCGCGACAAATGAGGACAAAAAAAAAGTTGATGGATCAAGTTATGAAAAGTTAGATTTTTTGTGGATTTAATCTTCTTTTTTATAATTTAATTATTTTGAATTATTTATTTTTTAAAATATGTATTTTTAGTTAAGAGGATAACTTTTTTTCCCTTTAATTCCATTAAATAATTTGGTGTAGTTTACTTACTTTTTTTTCTTTCTTATAATTGGGAGAGAGGGATGAGGTTGTTTGGGATTAGAGATAAGCATTCGATCGAATCGAGTGAAAAATTTTCGAGTTGACGAGTCCTATTTTATCATTCTAATTTGATTTGAAATTTTTTTGAATCGACTCGAGTGAAATGAAATTCAAGTGAAATTGTTCGAATTAAATTAATAAATTAAATATGTCTAATTAAAATCTTGTTACAATAACTAATTTCATGTTAGATCACATAAATTTGAAACCGTATATATTTGTAAACCTTTTAAAAGTATAATAATAATAATAATAATACTTTAGTATGATAAACTTGAATAATTAATTAACTTCTTTAGGTCCCAAAATTATTATTCTAGAATATTTTTTAAATTTTTTTAACTTTCTTTTATATTTTTAGAATTTATTTTTGAAATTTTTATAATTTATTTAAAAAATATAAATTTTGGAATTTTTATAAATATTTTAAATTTTAAAAATTATTTTGAATTTTTTAAAAAATTTTGTCGGGAGAGAGACTAATTTGTTCATTTTCAAATTTGATAGGGACTAAATGTGTATTTATACCAATATGTTATTCGAATTATTAGAATAGTAAAATTTAACTCGATTTGAACTCGAAACTCAAATTACTTATTCGAGTTTACTCAAATAATTTGAATAACTCGATTCGATTAACTTAAAATTTGACTTTTTTTTATTTTCTAAATCAAATCGAATTTTGCTCATCTCTACTTAAACATTAAACTCAAGCTCTCATACCTATAATATAATTTTATTGTCATTGTACCAAAAGGCGACTTGTACCAAAAGGTGACGTAATATACTCTTTTTAAATATGTGATGACATGACATATCCAAATTAATAATTTTTTTATAGTTAGATAAATATTATAACATTTTTCCTTTATTTTTTTAAATGTGTAAAAAAATTATTCAATTATACAGAAAATACTTTAGTGTATACGCCACGTTATCACATATTTTATAAAAAAACAAATTATTTGATGGAATTTATATAAAAAAGTTAATCTCAAAATTCAACATCATTTTGAAAAATAAAGAAAGTAAGAAACTATAATAAAAATGAATAATATTTAAAAAAAAACCCAAATTTATGCTTTTATTTTGTAAAAGCTTGCAAGCTAGGCTATAAAGTGGGTGGTTGTGGTGGATAGGTAGCATTAGCTTCAGGGCCAGGGGCTTATATGGAGGAAGTGAGAGAAGCTCAGTTAAAGACAGACATGGCATATGTGAAATGTGTGGACGCCAAGGGTCTCCCACTCGGACCAGATGGGTTGCACCTCACAACTTCATCCCAAGTCACACTGGGCCAAATGTTGGGTCATGCTTTCCTTGGGTATTGAATGATACACCCTAATTTTCTACTTCCTTTCCTTTATTGTTTTATGAGAATATTTGCTTCCAAATTTCAGATGTCTACATTTTGTAATTTCTTTGACCCTTCTCTTTTCATGGTAAGTATTGATTGAGGATAAAAAATACAAAAAATAAAAAGGGATTTGTATGTCTGTTGGAATATTATCAATCGATGGCAATGAAATGGGCAGTTTCTTATTAACTTCAAAGATTATTCAACTGTGATATAATCCATTAACAACTAGCAATCATGTCGTTTTTTGATCTTGTTTAATAGCAAAAAGAAGGTCAAAACTTGTTTATGAAGAAAGTTGCCTTCTAGTCTTGTTTAATTAAAAAAAGAGGTCAAAACTTGTTTAAAATACAAGTCACCATGATAGTTAAAGGAATCTGAATTCATCCAAGATTAAGTATCAAATCTAGACAACCATTGGATCAAAATTCTTCCAAATTTGCTTTCATCGACACAAAAAATATAGAACTCGTTATTCAAGATCAAGTCTAAAGGACTCTTGAAGCAAAACTATCCATCCAAAATAAGTCTCAAAGACCCTTGGATCCGAACTTTCTCCAAATTCGTTTTCAAGATCAAGTCTTGACGACTCTTAAAATGGACATCATTGATTGAAAATCAAGTCTCAAACACCCTTGAATCCAATTAAATTCAACTCTCAAGCAATCATCTCATTAAACCCAATTTCAAGATCAAGTCCCGACAACCTTTGAAACGACTCACATCCATTCAAGATTAAGTCTAGACGACCCTCAGTGTTTACATGTTTTGCTAATTTGGCCCTTACTTATTTTTTGAGTTAAATTTAACCATTAACCTTTAAAAAAGGGTCAAATTAATTTTTTTAATGAAAATGTTGACAAAAACAATAATTTTTTAATGATGCTAGCGTGACAACCTACGTGGTAGTCCACATGCACTTTATATTGACATAATATTATTTGTCTTATATGTCATGTTAATAAATAATTTAAAAATTATAAAAAAATTCAAAATTAAAAAAATATATATTTCATAAAAAATAAAAAATAATAATATGAAGTACACGCGGATTGCCATGTGGGCTGCCAAATTTAAATTTTTAACATTTTAGTCAATATTTTCATTGAAAAAATCAATTAGGCTCTTTTAGAAATATTGATAATCAAATCCAACTCTTGTTATAATATTAGGGTTGTAACATCCTCAAAACCCCCTTTGTAGTAAATAATGTGGGATAAAATCTTAGCGAAAAAAGGTATAAGATCAAAGAAAATGAAAGTTGCAAGATATCAAAAGAAAGTTAAATCAAGAAGCAAGACATGATGTATTAAATTAAGGGACTAAATTATAAATATGCAAAAAGTTTTGTGGTATAAGTATAAATATGGAAAAATTTGAAGTGAAAGGACAATACTGCAAATATCTTAAAGAAAGAAGGATCTAGAAATTAAGGAAAATGGATGAATAAGGACCAAAATGAATAAGCGAAAAAAGTATAAGGGACTAAATTATAATTTTACCAAATTAAGTGATAATTCAAAGATGGAATTTTAAAATATCATAAAGGGAAAAATGATCAATTAGAAAGAAAGAGAAATCTAGAAGGCAATGATGATGTTAGAGATATTTTGATGATATTTTATAATTATTTAATTAGATAAATATTACTTTATTAATATTTTAAAAGAGAAATCTAGAAGGCAATGATGATGTTAGAGATATTTTGATGATATTTTATAATTATTTAATTAGATAAATATTACTTTATTAATATTTTAATGAGATATTTTATTAATATTTTATTATAAATAACTAGTATAAAAGGAGAGAAAGATGAAGAAGAAAAAGGAAGAGGATCCTCCTATCTTTCCAACGTGAGTGAGGGGGAGAGAAGAAGAAAACTTTGCTTTCTTTATAATTTGGTCATTCCACCAAAAATCCACCATTTTCACTTAGAAATTCAAGGAATTTTTATAACCACCAAGAGAGAAAAGTGATCAGGAGACTATGGAGAACAAGAATATCACGTTGGATTCAAGAAAATAGAAGTTGGAGGAGAGAGAAAATCAAGATAAAGTTTGAAATCAATAGGACAAGGTAAGAACATTAAGATTTCAATATATTTTTAAGTTTGACATTATTGAAAAAACATGAAAATGATGTTAAAGTATATTTTTCTTATATAAATTTTTATGTTCTTAATATGCTAATGAATGGAAATAAGAGAAAGTGATGATAAATATTGTAGAGAAAAGAAAGGAGAGTGTTATAAACTTGGTTATCAACATTTTGCACTAAAACAGTTTTAGACATTAGCAATAGTCTGACTTTGGAAATTCACCAAAAATTGTATAAATTGAATTAGAGTTAATTAAAGTATGAAATTAAAATCTATTGAGTCTAGTTTTACATAGAAGAAACAATTTAAGTAAAATAATTTTATATTATGAGATATATGATTTTTTGCGGGATAAGGTCAGATTAATTTTGGGTTTCCCTGTTCTGACTTTGAAAAATCATTAGAAATTGTACAAAAAAAATTTAGGTGATGAATTTTACATTCCTAAAAGCTTAATGGGTTTATTTTCAAGGGAAATAAACGGTAATGTGATACGAAATTTTTACTAAAAGAAATTTAATTTTTAGTGAAAAATGGTTAGAGTTGCCAAGCAAAAGAATAGGGAAAATTTTAAAAAATTTACTATATTAATTGGAATAAATAAAAATTCTAAAATTTTTATGGTAAAAATTTTATTGACTCTAGTTTCAAGAATAAAAAGTGGAGCCTAATTTCAAATCGTGTAGACTGACAGTCAAATGGACAGCTTGATAAGAGTATTGTGTAATTAGAAAGAAAAAAAAAACCCTTAATTAATGTCACACATACTCATGATACATTAAGAGAAAAAGATTTATGTATATATAAAAAAATATATTAAGGATGTAAAATGGAGAGGAGGATGAGGCAAAATAATAGAAGAGTGATAATACTAAGGAATTGTTGTAAATAATGGACTTGAAAATACATAAAATAAATTCAAATGCTTTTTTAAGGTACTTATAAGTAAGTGATTCTCATAAAATGATTTGACGAAGTCCTAATTAATAAATTAATTGGTATATATATTGACATTAGTCATGGTCTGTAGAAAAAATAAATTATATTTGTAAGTGTGAATCCTCTAATAGACTTATTTGTAAAACTTTGATAATCGTGTCAATTTTATACGCTTTGTTATTTCTGATTGAATATCATGTTATATTATGTGGAGTTGAAACTATAAATACTTTAAATGTGAATGATTTGCCATGTGAAATGAGTTGGATTGATTGAATTTTGAGCTTTGAAAAGAGACTTGGATGTTAAAAACTTAAAATATGGTAAAACATGGGAAATAGAATTCTCGACGCGATTACGGAGGAACCACATCATGACGACATAAGTCAGTTTGTGAGGTCATAAGGAGGAACCTCCCGATGTCGCGATGTCACCCTTAAAATTTGAAAGTCTTTCACTCTAGTCTCCATTTCTCTTTAGACTATTTTAAAAGTTGCAATAAAACCATATAAGACTCGAAAATGATACTAAGGCATATCAAAAGCTTAAATATTTGATCAAGGAGATTAAATAAGTATTCAGAATGAAACGAATTTGACTGTTGTTGCTTCGGTAACAAATGAAGCTAAGGGCCAAATTTAACTTGAAAAGAAAAAAGATTTAAATAGACAAAAAGATGTAAATACTAAGGGTTAAATTTATTATTTTTTGGTAAATTTATTATTATTCCCTGAATTTAAAGCATATTACAATGGTGAATTTTAAAGTTTGATGGTGATTTAATTGCCCCTTTAATATGCTTTTTCCTTTACACCCATGATTAAAATTTCCAAAAGAAAAAAAGAAAATTCCAATTTTAATTTGTCAAAATAATAAATACCCTTATTGAAATCCCTTGCCTAAATAAGGCAAATCATATCTGTCTTTTTAATTGTTAAAAATCCTATCAAATTTATTATTCCTATAAAAGAACAAACAAAGCTTTACTTCTTTTTTTTCAGTATCTGCACTTACAACATCTCCAACATGTTCAAGTTGATAACATGGTTCTCTATGTTGTTTGTTGCCGGTTCAACTTTAGTTTTAGGGCAAAATAACACCGCAAAGGACATATTTATCCTAGCAGGACAAAGTAACATGGCCGGCCGGGGTGGTGTCAATCAAGGGAAATGGGACGGTAACATCCCGCCGGAATGCAAACCAAAGCGGTCCATCCTCCGCTTCACCGCGAACCTTGATTGGGAAGTAGCAAGGGAACCTCTACATGTAGACATTGATGTAGGAAAGGTTTGTGGAGTTG
Source organism: Gossypium hirsutum (assembly GCF_007990345.1). Taxonomy (NCBI): domain Eukaryota; kingdom Viridiplantae; phylum Streptophyta; class Magnoliopsida; order Malvales; family Malvaceae; genus Gossypium; species Gossypium hirsutum. The sequence continues at coordinate 2,102,712 of NC_053442.1, read as the reverse complement.
GACCTGGGATGGCATTCGCTAATGAGATCATTCGATCACACAGGTCCGGAACCGGCATCATCGGCTTGGTCCCTTGTGCTCTTGGTGGGACTTCCATAAACAAATGGGGAAAAGGAAGCCGTTTGTATGGTCAATTGGTGAAACGAGCCAATGCGGCATTGAAGGATGGTGGTGGAACCATAAGGGCCATATTGTGGTATCAAGGTGAGAGTGATACACTTAATAAAGATGATGCAGAGACATATAAAGGGAAGATGGTGAAGCTCATTGAGGACTTGCGTTTGGATCTTAATCTTCCCTCTCTACCTTTTATCCTGGTCTTTGTCTCTCTTCAATTGTTTACTTATGTTTGATTTAAAGTCAAATTCTTATTTTGGTCCCTGTTAATCGGGGATTTAATCCCTATACTTAAATTTAGCATAATTAGGTCATTCTATTTTTATATTGTTATTATTAGTTAGTTCAAACTGTTAACAACTGCGAATTCAAGGGGCATAGGGTCTTGGCTCCCAAAAATGGAAACTTGCTTTTTAATACTATGAAATTAAAAGTTTATATAGGTAAAATTGCACTTTGGTCTAAAAATGAAAAGGTTTTTATTTAATCCCTTATGAAAATGATGAAATCATAAGGTAATACATGATAAAATTATATTTTGTTCTCTCTAGAACTTTATAATTCAATTCCGACTACACTAAATGAATTTCTAGATTTGTCCCTAAAACTATTAACTATTTCCATTAAAGTTCTAGCGTGATGTCCAATTGACATGTAAATTGTTTTTAGAAAAATTCCGCGCAAATAATTTAATGAGAATAGTCAAAGTTGGTAAAAATTTGGATTAACAAATAACATCATAAAAGTAGAACGATGTATATCTTTCAATTTAAGTATGGTAGAGCGACCAAAATCAGAATGAATCGGATTATTGATTGGTTGAAGTTAATTTTAGGTTGCACTTGCCTCCGGAGAAGGTACAAATACAAATATAGAGATGGTGAGAAAAGCTCAAATGGGGATAAAGATGAAGAATGTAAAGTGTGTGGATGCCAAGGGGTTGCCTCTAAATGCAGATAATCTTCACCTTACCACCATGTCAGAGGTCAAGCTTGGTCTCAAATTGGCTTATGCTTTTCTCCTTTCCTTTTCCCATTTTCATTGATCAAATCACTTTGTCAAATTACTACTAACAATAGTAATTAAAGAAGAAAAGATCAAATCTCCATTTTGCATGCATGTTGAATAAGTTCACTGTTTGGTGCAAGTCCCAATCAATCCAACACAAATCCTTGACTACAAGGGAAGAATCAAATGTGGATTTTGGCACAACTTGTTAAATCTTTCTTTCCTTGCCTCGTTTCAATTTTTCAAAAGAAAAACACATTTGATTTCACATTAAAAAACTTTAAAAAATAACCCAAATTTTGTATAAATCCATGCACTCACGTTAAAAAAAATTATATATTGATAGTAAATTCGGTTTTGATATAAATTTAATAATCTGATTTAACAACGATAACCCGTATTTCCTTAACTCAAACTTAAAAATGATTCGAAAAGATAATCCAAAATGACACAAATCAAAAGTGTTCAACTTAAATGAAAAAAATTCAAAAATGATCCAAACTTGAAATGGCCCGACAGAAAACTCAGAATAATCCAAACTGAAATTAACTCGAATTTAAAATGATTTAAACTCTTGTACGATAAGAAATTAAAATAACTTGACTAAAAACGCTTGGCTGACCCTCAACTTGAAGCCAACCCTATCTTTCAATTCACAAACGTAATTGGCATTTCATTAAAAGTCCTTAAAAAATAAACCATTAAAAATATAGGGTAAATTACTTTTAAGGTCACTAAAATGTTAATAAAATTATGTTTTGGTCACGGAATTTTAAAAAATTATAAAATAATCATTTAATTATTTAAAATTTTTTATTTTAGTCACTAAAATTTGAGATAGTTGAGTTAACGAGTTTTATTTTAAAATCAAAATAACATGCATCACATTGTGAGATTAGAAACTAGTAATATAAACAAAAAATCAATGCAAACCTAAAACAATTTGACAGTTTGCTGGTTTGACTGATTCGATTAAAAAATTATTAAAAATTTTAAAAAATATTTGTAAAACTTAATTCAACCAATTTTTTTGACATGTTTAACTATCTTAATTCAACCGATTTGATAATTTTAACCGGTTTTATCTTATTCAAACATCATTAAATTTATTTAATTAAACCGAATTCATATGTGATAACAGAAGTAACGAACTAAAATTCTTTTTTTTTTCTTTTCAAAATTATCCATATGAAAAGGGAGTAACGTATCGTGAGTACAACACTGGTACACACAGAGAGAAAGCGAGGGGAGAGCCAATAAGCAATGTCTGTAATATCTTCATGGAACCTGACGATCTCCCTCAACACAACTCTCTCTCTCTCATGGCGCTCTTCTCTTCCTTCTCGCGCCATCTTTCCCCGCCCCAAAAAACCCAAAACCCTCGTAGTCCTAGCCATCGCTTTGGGCGCAAAACCCACCGTCCTCGTGTCTGAAAAGCTCGGTGACGCCGGTATCCAACTGCTCAAAACTTTCGCCAACGTCGACTGCTCTTACAACTTAAGTCCCGAAGAGCTTTGTACCAAGATTTCACTTTGTGATGCTCTGATAGTGAGGAGTGGAACCAAGGTGACCCGAGAAGTGTTTGAATCGGCTATGGGTAGGCTAAAGGTTGTGGGCAGAGCTGGTGTTGGGATTGATAATGTGGATATATCGGCTGCTACGGAACATGGGTGCCTCGTTGTTAATGCGCCTACAGCCAATACTATTGCTGCTGCGGAACATGGGATTGCTTTGCTTACTGCTGTTTCCAGGAATGTTGCCCAGGCTGATGCTTCTGTCAAAGCCGGTTTGTTCTGTTGCTCATTTAATTTCATTCAGGCATTTCTTCAAACAGTTTGTGTGCTCTTTTGTGTGTGTGTGTTTTAAAATTTAGAATTTGTTCTATAGTTATAAATTGTTACTTGTTTATTGTACTAGTACGGCTGTTCGTATTTCACAAAGAAGCTTAAAACTTGAAAGTTCAAATTTTGTCAATGGTTTTAAACTGTACAGGGAAATGGGAGAGAAACAAGTATGTAGGGGTATCTCTTGTGGGGAAAACACTTGCTGTAATGGGGTTTGGGAAAGTTGGTTCTGAAGTAGCTAGGCGTGCTAAGGGACTTGGAATGCAAGTAATTGCACATGATCCTTATGCACCAGCAGACCGTGCTCGTGCCATTGGTGTGGAGCTAGTGTCATTTGAAGAAGCATTAACAACTGCTGATTTCATCTCCTTGCACATGCCTCTCACCCTTGCTACATCCAAAATGTTCAATGATGAAGCTTTTTCTCGGGTGAAGAAAGGGGTTCGTATCATCAACGTCGCCCGTGGTGGTGTTATCGATGAGGAAGCTTTACTGCGAGCCTTAGATTCTGGGATTGTTGCTCAGGTATGTGTACATTTTCAAGTAAGTACTACATAATTGGAGAGTTGGTAATGTTTGGCTCTTTTTGCAGGCAGCACTTGATGTATTCACTGAAGAACCTCCTCCACAAGAGAATAAGTTAGTGAGGCATGAAAATGTGACTGTAACTCCTCATCTTGGTGCTAGTACCACTGAGGCTCAGGTACTTGCTTGAGGTGGAGTCCCTTGTACTAAAGTCGAGATACATTTTGTCCTTTCTCTCAAAAAATGGGCAAATTAGTTTTTAAACGTTAGATGAAAAAACAAATTGCTCTTTTTTTTTGTTAAAAATTTCATTCATTTCTACTATTAAAAATTGGTCATTGTACACTAGCATAAGCTACACGTATTGGATGAAATTTTTAACAATAAGACCAGTTTGCTAATTTACCCATTTTATAAATAGAGAGAGCAAAATGCAATCCGACTAGCACAAAGCTTTCATGGTAGTTATACCACTTGCTTGACTATCTAAATTGGCTTCTACCCTTTTCTTTACCTCTTCCTTCTATTGGTTTTATTGCCTTATATTATGATCAGGAAGGTGTGGCCCTTGAAATTGCTGAAGCGGTTGTTGGGGCTTTGAAAGGGGAACTTGCTGCCACTGCTGTAAATGCCCCAATGGTTCCTGCTGAGGTACCATTTCGCAATTGTCTTTTGAGTAGACTATACTAGTATTCACCTAACAATTAATAAATTTCCTTTTAGTAACTCAATTAAGAAAAGTTACAAAATGGTCACTTAATTATTATTAAATTTTTTTAGTTCTCTTAACTATGAAAAGTTACAAAATTGACATCACTTGGCTAACGGTGGTAACTTTTAAAATTGACTTAATAACAACTTTAAACTTTAACATTTATACATTGTGTCAATTTAGTCTTGATTCTAAAAATCCAACCCTCAACATTTACACATTGTGTAGTTTGATCTTTTTTGCAGTTTTACTTTTATTTGTAACCCTTTTACTTAGAAAGCTAAAAAGAATTATCAACTAAATTTGATTAAAAATATAAAAAAAGAAAACACCCTAAAATCTAAGATAATATTTTAATCTATTCTCATTCTTTTAAATTAACCATCATTGTTACAGAGAAAAATAAAACTGCAAAAAAAGGATCATATTACACCTTGTGGAAATGCTGAGGGTTAATATATTTAGAACCAAGATTAAATTGGCATAATTTTTTAATGTCAAGGGTTAAAGTTACTATAATGCCAATTTTAAAAATTGCCACCGTTAACTACTGGTGGTAAAAAAAAAAGAAAAAATTGAATAATTAGGTGATCATTTCGTAACTTTTTATAGTTGAGTACAAAAATTGAAATGGTAACTCCTAGTGTAGTTTACCCTTGTCATTTTTAGGGAATCATATGTTGCATTTCAACTTTTCTTGTGCCAATATTACAGGTCCTGTTAGAACTTTCACCATATGTTGCACTCACTGAGAAGCTAGGTAGATTGGCAGTGCAATTGGTTGCTGGTGGAAGTGGTGTGAAGTTTGTAAAGGTGACTTATGCCTCGGCTAGAGGTCCAGATGATCTCGATACTCGGTTGCTCCGAGCTATGGTCACCAAGGGTTTAATTGAGCCTATATCTAGTGTTTTTGTCAACTTAGTGAATGCAGACTTCATAGGTAAACAAAGAGGACTTCGGCTAACTGAAGAGCGTATAGTATTAGACGGTTCACCCGAGAAACCACTCGAGTTCATCCAGGTTCGAATAGCCAACGTTGAATCTAAATTCGCTAGTGCGATTTCAAACTCGGGTGAGATCACAGTTGAAGGAAGGGTGAAAGATGGGAAACCCCATTTGACCAAAGTTGGATCCTTTGGTGTTGATGTAAGCCTTGAAGGAAGTATTGTACTTTGTAGGCAAAGTGATCAACCTGGGATCATTGGAAAAGTGGGGAATATATTAAGTGAAGAAAATGTAAATGTAAATTTCATGAGTGTCGGTAGGATTGCACCAGGGAAACAAGCTGTAATGACAATTGGTCTGGATGAGGAACCTAGTAGAGATGCATTAAAGAAAATAGGAGAAATTACAGCTGTGGAAGAGTTTGTCTTCCTAAAGTTGTAACTACATGGTCACACATAATGCTGGGTTTTTGACAGCCATGAACTTCAAAAGGTGTAAAACGAATTTGAAGAGATCTTGATTCCACACCACCATCATGATAAGATCTTTGTTACTAATACTGTTCGGATAATGTAGTGTCAGGTTTTAGTTGACATAATTCAAATATCCCCTTTCATGTAAATGATATTACGGGTGCATTTGTTTCACATAAATTATTTTTTTGTACTTTTTTTGTGTTTGTTTAAAATTGATTTAATTTACTTTTATGAAAAGCGCAAATCATTTTTAAAAAAAATATTAATATATTAATATCACATATTATAATGTTGAATATCAATAAACATATATATTTAATAATATAATAAATTATTTAATATTACAATTTTATTTTAATAATATTTTTAAAATTTAAATAATATTCTTAATATATTATACCTTTTATAAATATGAGTATAATAAATGTTGTGATATATATATAATTTAAATTAGGTTTTGATTAACTATTGTTTATCATTAATTTTGCATATAATATTAATTATTATAAAATATTATCTTATTTTAAAATAAATTTCTATTGTAAAAGAAATGCTATTATAATTTTTTGCAATTAAGAATAACTTTTTAAAAATTATTTCAGAAAAATTTGTAAACAACAAAAAATATTCTATGAAGAATCATTCAAATACTAAAACACATCAGCTTTTCCAAAACAAATTAATCCTTTTTTTCAAAAATTATTTTTCGACACTGTTTTCAATGAAACAAACACGGAATACTTCTGCTAATCTTATGTCTCACATTTATCATATCATGGATTTTTCTACTTCATCAAGATACATGCATATTTACATTTAGGGTAAATTATATTTAAGGTTATTAAATTGTTATTAAGTTAACGTTTTGATCATTCAATTTTAAAAAGTTACAAAATAGATACTGGATTATTTGAAAATTTTCATTTAAGTCACTAAGCTGTTAAAATAACTATTATATGACATTCTCTATTCACACCGCTTGCACCAATCAAAAGCCTTTATTTCATTTCTCTTCTACAGTTTAATTTTTTCATAAAATAGCTTTGAACGTCACACATTTACGAACCAAAAGCAAACAACTTTCTTCTCCGATTTCCATCATTGACTGCTAGATCGGCTTGGATCTAAGGTATATTTTTCTACTTTAAACGTCACGCATTTGTGAACTAGAATACGAACAACTTTATTCTCTAATTTTTGATACTAACTATCATATCAATTTGGATCTAAGGTGTGTTTTTCTGCTCATCAATGGGTACTTATCTATTATAACTATCGTTAAATTATAGCTTGAAACTCACTAATTGAACTTTTAAAAAAAAACTTTAACAATACAATAATTTGAATAATTTTTTTTTGAATAATTTAGGGGTTTAATTCTTTAAAAAAACAATTTATTTTATAATTTTTTAAAATGAATTACCAAAACGCTGAATAACTCTATTTGTAGTTTATCTTTTCCGAGTCACTGGAATCAAGCAATTGGAAGCTGTCCTTTCAGCCACCAAAGGGTGAAACAAATAGGCATCCAAGAGGCACGTGTTTGCCTCACTCACAGCAATATTGCAAGCTGGTACTGCCACCACATGCCAGACATGAAACGTGTCCCTACTCAGTCTCTCTCTTTGCCACTAGTGCCAACCAAATCCAATATTTGAAACCCAACTTACCATTAATACCAATAAATATCCCTATACCTTTGTTGTAGTACCACCAAATACCTAGAATTTACATACTTTGATTATTGCAACATGAACACCAAGGTAAAAAGATCACCTTCTTTGATATCTTCCTTTCAATTTTTATTAACTCCATGGCTGTTAAATGTAGGGAACTGAAAGGGTAAATGAAGAGGGAGCAATTGAAACCAAGGTGGATACTATAGATATACAATCACCACCGGGGGAAAACAAAGAACCCAAGGTGGAGAACGTGGGAGTGGTCCATTTGACTCATGATAGGCCCAATACTGGCAACAAAGGTGGTGTTTTAGCTGGTGCAGCTGAGGCAGCAACTAAGGCTGTTCAGGCTGTCAAGGACTCTATGTCAGGCAGCAACAAATGAAAAACTATATATGCATATATGTGTATTCTCTATGCCTTTTATGTTAAAAAATAATAATAACAAGGTTCACTAGGTCATGGGTTTTTCATTTTTATCTCCATGTTCTTGGTTTGAGTTCCCAAACTATTTTGCATTCCTTCTTTGGAGTATAATGTGTCTGTCTTCGTTGCGAATTTGTATTCTCTTTATCATCATCGTGATCGGTGCGATGGGTCTTTTCGTAGGGGCAGTTTGAGTGCTTTTCCCTGGGCCATAATAGACAGAAGCCTGAAAATGAAGACATGTTCGGCTGTCCCATTCAAGATTCTCTTCAAGATTTAGTTCCATTCAAGCAATGATTCTCTTTAAGATTTACTTCCATTTAAGTGTTCATTTTTTTTAAATTCATTTTTTAAAGCTAAATTTCATTAAAAAATATATTGCTTCTTTAAAGGTCACATGAGAAAAAGAAAAAGTGTGAAGACAAAAGCGTTGAAAGAACATCAAACTTGTCATGATTCATTGATATAGTAGAAACTTAGACCTTAGACCTTAGAAGACATTCAAGATCTTAACATGCAATTATTACATTTATTGCTTCACTTCAATATGAACCCAGCATCTAAACCAAACACAAATTTACCAGACACCAACTTCCATAAACCCATCTTCAGTAGCACAACCCCTAAACATACCAGTAGTATTAAACCCACAAGCCACTTCCCCATTCTTTGACACGGCAATAAGACCAGCTTTGCCTTCATCTAGTCTAGTTTTAATCACATAATCCACCGCTTCATGAAGATTCAACCCTTTATATTCCATCACCGCCGCTACTTCCCTAGCCAAAGTGCTTCGTATAATGGCTTCACCTTCACCGGTACATGAAACAGCCACTAAGTCACAAGCATAAGTCCCTGAACCAATCAGCGGCGAGTCACCAATCCTTCCGGTCATCTTGTTCATTAATCCACCGGTGGAAGTAGCGGCAGCGCAATGACCTTGTTTGTCAACTACAACGCAACCTACTGTTTCTGGGGCGTAGAGACTGATTGGTAAGCCGTTCATTTGTAATTGATTTTCCATGGCTGCGCTGCCACCGCAGGTGGTGAGGGTTGGGATACGGTAATCGAACTGGTCAAATGATACAAAAGTGGGAAAAATGAATATTGTCAGGTATGGGGTACGAAAGACCATGTGAGTTGCCCAATCAATGTTTTTAGGGAAAATTAATGGAGGAATCAAAATGTACCAGGATTGAGTTTGCTTCTTTTGCTAACTTAAGCATCCCCACATTGTCTTCTGTAATGAAATATTCATTGTCCACCAACTCCACACCCTGCCAAAAAGTTTCAATTACCCATATAATTAGAGATGTTAATAGCCCGGGTCAAGTCGATTTCGGATCGTATTTAATTTTATACTTATGTAAATTAAAATTCAAATTTTACTCGAATTTATTTATTTGTAAATAGTTCATTTGAATTTATTTTAGCCTCCAATATTGGATGTTACAGCCAAACACATTTCCAAGATCAAATATCTCAAATATCGAATAAATTTTTAAACTTAATCCCATATTAATCATTTTTGACCCATTTATTTACAATTACAGCCAAACACATTTCTCAATATCAAATATCTCAAATATCGAATAAATTTTTAAACTTAATCCCATATTAATCATTTTTGACCCATTTATTTACGATTAGTTTAAAAATAATAATAACAGTAAAATTAAATACTATAATAATATTATAACATGAGATAAAAAATAAATTAAATACATTTCACTGTCAATTCAAACTCATCCTCAATCATTATCTTTTTAAGGTAGAGATAACATCAATCACAAATTATCAATTTAATCTCTTAAAAATCTTAAAATTATATATTAGTTTTATCATCAAAATGCTCTCAAAGATAAAAATAAAATTCAATTTAAACCCTTTCAAAATATACTTTAATCTCTTTAAAAATTTATAATTTAATTTTGAGTCCAAATCAAAAATTAAGAAAAATTGACGTGACCAAAATCAACTCAACAGTCACGTGTCAGAAGCCATGCAAGTGTGTAACAAATCTATTCAACACGTGACAAACCAGAATCGAAGATGCCAAAGGAACAACAAAAAACCCGAACCTGTTTCCTCGCAAACTCTTCGGCGCCGGCAAAACCCAAATACGAATGTGGTGTTTTATCCATAACAAGTCGAGCAAGAGATATCGGATTCTTCACTGTCGTTAAACCCGAAACAGCACCGCATCGTCTCTTCGGTCCATCCATAATACTAGCTTCCATTTCCACCGTCCCTTTCTCCGTAAGTGCCGATCCACGCCCGGAATTAAACAAAGGATCCGTTTCCAATTCCCTCACCTATATATATAAACCAAAACCCATATTAATCATTAAAAAAAAAACCATTTTTGACCCATTTTTTCCCGGTTAGAGTTTACGTACGACAAGTTCAACGACGTCAATGGCGGAGAGGTTAGAACGAAGAGCAGAGATTCCAATATCAAGGCAACGATTGAGGAGTCTTTTAGCTTCCTCTTGCCTTTCATTAGGGAGATTTGGGTCTACACCAGCACCACCATGCACTGCGATTGCCCAGCCTCCCATTTTTATTTCTCTGCCGGTCGTTTCTGCCTCTGTTTTGCTACTGCGGTGAAGAACTGAAACCTTGGGGGGCTCTTTATATAGAGGGTGACGGACTTGAAATTGAATTGTGAAGTGGATTGTAATGTGGGTTTTAATTTCGGTAGAATCCGGGTAGGCTATTTACTATTACTAAGAATCTTTTTTCCTTTATGATCTCTTAATTGGAGGATGGTAATGTGAATTAAACACCCTTTTGTTTTGTAATGGAAAGTTGGGAAACATTATGGGGCACGACAGCCTTTTATAGAGTGGTTTGATCCTCTTCGAGTTTTTGGTTTAATTCTTTTTTGGTCCTTTTATTATGCTAAAATTTCAGATTTGACTTAGTTTGGTGTCCAAATTGATAATACCATTAGTTGTCGCCATGAAAATGATGATGTGGGGGTGAGGGGGGATTCACATATAAAATCTATTATTGGCCTTGATAAGGAAATACAGGTTGAATGCAGGTTGGCTGGATTTTTCATATAGCCTTGATAAGGAAATACAGATCGAATACACTTGACTGGATTCGGAGAATTTGAATGAGATTATGGAAATGTCGTCCTTCGCTCGATAAGGAAATTGTTGCAGCTCTACTAGGAAGTACATGCCAATAGAGAAGGCAGCCTTGTGACTCTCCACCAGAAGAAGTCCATCATGTTCTGCATGCTAATCTGTATTTCCTTACAAAGTAGCTACTCTACCATTAACCTCCGTTACTTCCCTAACGGCAGTCCTACGTAAATGTCAATTTGGATGTCCTATGTGATAGTTCAAATTAAAATTTATTTTCATCCCAGCAACTGAACATTTAAAACACATTTGGACTGCCGTTAGGGAGATAACGGTAAAATGATCACTTCGTAACAAAACGATAACGTAAGTGACTGAAACATAAAATTTCAAAAATAAATGACTAAAATATAATCTGAGGCAAACAAAATTAACTGTTTTTATAGTTTACCCCTAATAGCAACGGTTACGATTAATTTAGACGAACTAACAACATTATAAAAATAATAAGTATGAGGGTAAAGGATTGAATCTCAAATTTAGCATAGTAAAAGGACTAAAACCAAATTAGACCTTAAACTTTTATCGAGCTTCACGTCTCACGCTTTTCAATAGGTGGAACACGATTAAACCAAAACCATGAATTAATTAAATTATGAAATTGTCAAATATTTGGAGCCAATTTCCTTCTTCCTTTGTTTGTATTCAAAGTAGATACGACAACATAATAACAGAACGTAATATTAAAGTTAATAGATTTACTCCAAAGTTGGGTCTTGGAAATATTCCATTAATGATATGGTTTTTTAAAAAATTAATTATTTGTAGCCATTGATTCAAACTCTCGACTTAATTTTTTTATAATTATCTTTAAGAAATTGTTATCCTAATATTTGATAAATTATTCCTATATAATTCTGAATCAAATAATAACACCTTATCTAATTTTTTTTAATACAAATCACTTTATTTTTATTTCAAATAACATATCTTCATCGATTCTTTAATATTTTATGTAGTACCATTACATTGAATATAAATATTTTTTTTTGTTACAATAAGAAAGTTGAATTGCAGTATTCAACAGAAAAAAATAAAAATAGATTTGCTTTGTATTCATTTTGTAAGATCGTATCATGAATAAATATAAACAACTCCATTGTGCCTCTCTTAATTAGCCTCCTTAACTATAGTATTTTCTGTTCTTGGCATAAACCGAAGCTTAACATTCTGTCCTTCGTCATCCAATTACAGCCATACAAATTCCATAATTTTATGATGATGAAATACACGTGGTACATTTTTTTTTATAAGAAAGGACATTTACGATTTTTCATGAGGCAAATTTTGAAATGGCTCGAGAGGACATTTGCTTAAGCAAGTTTGCCTCTTCTACCATTTTCTTCTCTCCACTCGTTTTTTCCTATTCTAATTGAACAAAGTTGACAAATTTTTATTTATTAGAAATACTGAAAACATGAACACTACTAAAAAGGGTAAAGCTTTGTCTTGAGGATAGGGATGATAAAAAAAACTCGAAAAAATGGAACAGTTATGGTAAATGTTTGGTCCATCTCGTTCAACTTTTAAAAATATTATCTTGTCGCTGATTAAATCTTAATTTGGTTAGAACTGTTGTTGCTGCAATAAATAAGAAGATGTGGGCTTCAGCACACTTAAGTGCATATTATTTTCTAATTTAAGGATTTAAGAGTTATGGGTAGTAGTAGGAATTATATAAAAATAAAATTATTATTTTAACCGTTTACAATATTCTATGTATCATTTTTATTTTCTTATTATATGTACTAAAGTAATATATTTGTGAATTAACAAGGGTTAGATGGAGCGGTAAGATATATTGTACTCTTAAAGAAATAATACAGTTTTAAACTTTAGAAATAACATTATTGGAAGCGACAGCTATAAATCTCGAACATAAACTTTAAAAGATAATAATAAAATTGTGAATATGTTATATATACTATATATTAAATATTAAAAAATTATATATATTACCAAAATTATGTTCATAAAAAACTTAAAAATATATTATTAAATTAAAAAATTATTAATAAAATAAATGGAATGAAGTGGTGCAAAGGAGTACTAATTAGTAGTAATTATGAATATAACCAAAATTCACGTACAAATGTGACATAACATCCCATTTCATTGTCATCCTATTAAAAGAAAAGATTAATTATTTAATCTTGAGTTTAAAATAAGATTATTAAAATCGAATTAAATTAATCGATACATGAATCCGATCATTGGTTTGAAAAACACACCAACGACAAGCACCATAAAAACCGCCCTGGGTTAAGGCTCAAATGAACTTCAAAGTTGGTGTAGTTGACCGACCACCTTACCAACTTGAATACATCTTCAATCAACATTATATTTATCCTAAATATAAATTTAAAAAAAAACATATATCAAAATCTATTAATAACATGACAATCTCTGTTCAAATCTATGTTCCACTTACTATACTAATTATATTTTAACCTAATCTTCAATGTTCCAAGAAGCTGGTTTATAGGCGGCGCACAGCCAAAAATGGAAACCAAAAATGGCTGCCGGTCAAAAGGTTCACCTGTTCCTAGAACTAAGGGTATCTTCCAAGCAGTAGCATCTTAATAATATCTTTTAGGATAAATTCCATCCAAGTTCACTAAACTATTAGTAAATTGATATTTTAATCACTCAACTTTAAAAAATTACAAAATGGTCATCAAACTATCCGAAAGTTTTTATTTAAAAAGTCCGGCTAGCAAGTTCCAGGCAACGATTCAACGATTAGTATGATGGATTAGTACCCATTAATAAGTAGAAGAACATATCTTAGATACAAGTCGATCTGACGACCAATGTCAAAGATCAAATAATAAAGCTATTTCATGAAAAAAAAATTGAATTGTAGAAGAAAAGAGGAAGGAGAGCTTTCAATTGGTGCAGGAAGTGCGAACAGAGATAGGCCATACAACAGCAAATTTAACAGTCCAGTGACTTAATAAGAACTTTTATATAGTTCAATTACTATTTAGTAATATTTTGAAGTTGAGTAATCAGAATGTAAATTTACTAATAGTTGAGTGATTTTTAAGAATAATTTATCCTATATTTTAATCTGGAATGGAGATAAGGCTGGTGATTGGTTAGATTTGCATGAAAGTTGATGACTAAGTTATTGAATCATCAGATATATATGTGCCTAATAGACCTTGTTTAGATATACCTATTAAATTCGATTCAAACTTAGCTTGAAATTAAATTAATATACGTAGAAAAATCTTTAGTGTATATATTTGACAGCACTGAACATTTAAAACAAACTGATACAGAAAGGGACGGCACGTCAGCTACACGATATTGCTTCACTGTACATTTATATATTTGCAAGATTTCCCCACTAACTAAACGTGATGTTAGACTTAGGTTTGATTTCATCAAAATTGAATTGAATTATTGGTAGAGTGGTAAAATACTTTATATTAAATCTTCGGCTGACATTTGTTTGGGGGAGGGGTGAAATTAGAAAATTGTTTTAGGGAGGGTTAGAGATGAATCATATTTGAAGGGAGAGGGGTAAAATGCAATTTTAATGTTATACTAACTTATAATTTCATAAATTCAGTTGAGATAGTTCTAGGCTAGAGATGAATCATAATTTTTTTGGAGGGGTTACTCAATAAATTTTGAAGGAACTAAATGACAGATTTATCATTTTTGAGGAGCCAAAGCCACTACCTACTCCTTGTCTATGCCCGTGGTTCTAGGTTCAACAATGAAGCCTGGAACTTTTGTTAGAGCTCGGATAATATTAAAAAAAATTTGAGGGGACAAAACTCAAAACCTTATGTTAAAATAACTTATATTGAATTATTAATTTTTCAAGAGAGTCAAAAATACGAAATTTATATTTAATAATGAGCTAAAATGGATTAAAGCCTTTCCCTTCCATCCCTAGACAAACCCTACCCCTTCCTTTATTTAGTGCCAAGGTTGAAGGAAGGCACTAGGGAGATAGGCAGGGAAACTTTTCTCCCTAAAATATATATGATAGAAATTATCGATGCCTATTTAGTGCTACATACGTAAATGATTTTTCCAAAATTGCAATTACTTGACAATGTTAACATAAACATAAATTACTTGATTCCAACCCTCCTTTCTTGAATTTTGCATGTAAAACAAGCTTTCTAATTATGTGAAAATTACAATTCAAAGAATAAGTTTTACATATTTTATATATACGAAGGAATCATAAAAATACACTAGAAACTTTTTGGGGGTTTTGAAGATTCTATTTGTGACCACCTATTTATTTGACAATCAAACAAATTAAGGCCCCCTTGAAAGATCAGTTTGATCACATGCCTCTTTTCAGTAAGCAATTTGAGCAATTTTTGTTTTTTTTATTTTTGTTTTCCACTTCAAATGGAATATGTATCATGAATATAGTTTTAACCCAAAAGTATTTCAACTACTCTTTCATGGATTATGGATGGAAGAAATTTGATAATAACTTTGTGGTGTGTAAATGAAAAGCAATCCACAAAATCTACTTTATGTATGAGGTTGTAATTTGTGCATTCATCTTCCTTATCCAAATTAGAAGAAGAAGAAGAAGAAAACTATTATCCAATTGTTATAAAAAAAAAGTTTAAGTATATCTTAAATAACATATAAGGCCTTGTTTCCAGTGTAATGGGTGATTCCAGATTTAAGTCCTAATCTGTATAAATATGTGGGTAAGTATATAAGATGAGTTTTTGTATACAAAGTTTAAACTGCCTTTAAATCGGAGAATAATACGTGTTTAAGTATGCTTAAACCCACGTCCTGTATATTTTGCAGCAACAATAATGCTAGCTAATTTAAGACTCAAATGGTAATTAATTAACTTTTTTAGTTTTATTTTCTATCCCAATTTATAAATTTTTATTAAAAAAATTTTACTCTTCACCATCTACCTTTCCAATATAAGAAGTCTCGCAATACCGGTAAGATATTGGTTGAAACAGCAACAATCTTGCTCTTGTAAGAATAAAAATATAAATTTGAACCTTGAAAGAGCTTTCCAATATAAGAAGTCTCGCAATATCAGTAAGATATTGGTTGAGGCGGCAACAATCTTACTTTTGTAAGAAGAAAAATACAAAATTAAACCGAGAACTTCTTGAAAATCTTATTGAAAGATAATATTTTATATTTAGATTATCTCTTAAATGCACCCACAAAGATGATCTCATTGGAAACCTACTCACAGCCACAATTCATTTGTTGGAATAATTTTCACCAAAATGTTCATTTTGGGATGAATACTATTCAAAGTGCCATATAGCTAAAACCATGCATATCATTTCACTATAATTAATGTGGCATGAAAATTGAGTACCTATGGTAGTAGTGTAATAGTCATTGGAGTATTCAGGTGAGTGACTCAAAGCACGTTCAAGGTTCTTGGATGTTTGCACTTCATGCGGGCCACAACTCAACAGCATTAGGACCACAAAATAACTAAAGCTTAAATTCTCCCTAATACTTCACATTATCGTTGAATTTTTAAATCAATTCAACTGAAGAAAGGTTTTTGTAATCGAGTTTGCTTGACCCGAATTTAATTTAAATAATTTTTTAATTTAAATTTAATTATAAAATATATAAAATATCAATTGAAATATATTTTTAATATTTTAATAATTTTTTAACAATAAAATAAGTCTTTGGAGCTGATCAGAGCGACCCGAAAATGGGCCTCATCATGAAGAAGAAATTTGGAACCGAGCCTTGGCCCAGCCCATGGACAACTCTAGTTTAGACATTAAACATCAATTTTTTGCAATAGAATGCATAAACTAGGCCCCATAAACCTCATTTACTCGTAAACCGGAGAATAAAACACACTTGAATATGCTTGAACTCATGTTCTCCTTGTTGTTGCAACAACAACAATAATACCAACTGAGCTAAGGCTTAATCTGCCTATGTCACTAAAAGGTGGCTCAGTCTTCTTCTTTTTTTTTCTTTTTTAGTTTATGTCGTATATATTCACATGTTTACAATTTTACCGATATGTTTTAAACATGCTTCACATTAAGTTTGAGCTAACATTTAATGTTTAAGCTAATTTAATGGTGAGGGTAGAGGAAGGAACTTGGTTAATATGATATTGATACCTTGGCAACTCAACTAAAATGTTTTGAAATTTAAAGATCAATTTAAAATCTCACAATAATTTAGTAACATATGATATAATTAACCTAATTAACTATGTCAACCTACCAAGTTTTGCTTCTAAAAAAAGAAGATAGAAGTATCATGGAGGCCCTTGTAGTAGGAATCAAATTGCTTTTTACCCCCTATTCAAAATGGGCAAATTAGTCCATGTACATTAGATCAAATAGCAAATCAATTCTTCTGTTAAAAAATCCATCCATTTCTATTATTAGAAATTAGTCCTTGTATGTCAGAATGAGATGCACGTGGCATGCCACATATAACTATCTGATTATTTTGTTACCCATGCCAATTTTAAACAATAGAAATGGATAAAACTTTTAACAAAAAGGATCAGCTTGCTTTTTGATTTAACGTACAATGATTAATTTGTCTACTTTTTTAGTCAAAAGGGTAAAATGCAATCAACTACTAGTAATGGACTCTACGATACTTAAAAAAAAAAAGTAAGTATTTGTAAAGCTATGTCAAGGTAAAATTACCTAGTAGGAAAGCTGTAATTACACCACATTTCAAAAATTAACCACTCAGCCGATTTCTCTCGAAGGTCTTTTGGCTAAAACCTTAATGCAAAGCCATTTGTGTGCAGTGATGAGGCGAACCCATAGCACAGAAAAAGGAAAATTTTACCAAGAAAAAGAGGAAGAATTAAATGCATTGAAATTGAAATAAAGAAAAAATATCTATAGTGACTGGTAAGCACCAGTAAAAAAAAGCTCGTGCAGAGGCACAACTGTAAAGTTTGATGGCGATATATACTAAACATTTTCATGGTCCATCCTTGGATTCAGGGCCTCGTAGAGAACGACCATTTTAATAATTTAGATTTGTAAAAAAACAATTTATTTAAAATAAATTAACAAAATAAAAATCACCCAAATATTGATTTCGTTCAAAATTACTCCCTAAGCGAGTCAATATATTTACACATTAATTATCTTCTCGGTATTTATGTTTGAATGAGGCAAGTTTGAGTCAAGAAATAAGCAACCATCAGTCATTAACAAGCACAACAACAGCCTCTGATCCAATTATTCATTAGTATTCATCAGTTTTTGAAAAAGACATGGAGTTGGTGATTTTCATTTAAACCCCTAGCATTTGAGGGAGGGGTCTTTGTTTTATTTTAGTACATGTCCTTTCCTTTATGGAAAACCCACAAATAATGGAGTTAGTAACCAAGATTTTAAGAGAGAAATTCCAAATAGATACTAATATAGTGAAAGAGATTCCCTCACTATGTTGGAACTTGGAATCTATAAAAGATTCTTAGAAGTTGCTTTTAGTAATTAGATTGGTTAGGTCGTTGATTTTTCAGTCTGGACAATCCGATCAAATAAATTATTAAAAATTAATAAAAAAACATATCAAAATCAATTTAATCACTAATTTAATTGATTTTTTAATTCGATTGAATCAAGCTGTATTAATTTCTGACTCAATTAATTTAAAGCCTTTTTCTCTATTAGTCCTTCAACCACTTCCTTATCCAAACCGAGAATATGGCCTAGATTTGGAATGTTACGATTTTAGATAATCTCAAATTTGGTCGAGTCAATTCATCAACTTAAGTTGTTAAATTTTTTTTACCATTAAATGAAATTAAATCAAGTCTAAGTTAAATTAATATAATTAAAATTTAAAATTCAAATCAAAATTGATAAATTGAAGAACAAGAATAAACCCGGAAAATTGTACGATTTGATGGCCATCACATGTTGGTCATCTGCAAGGCCGGAACTCATGGAATCTTCAAGATGCTTTGATTCAGTCTCTCTCTTCTTTTAACAGTCCAATAGGACAGAGACAGACATTGTGCAGTTCAAAAGATTCATTGGACGTCAGTCGGAATCTCCCCCCCTTCTCATGCACTCAAATTTCAAACAATAATTTGAGTTAAATAATTGAGAGTTCTGCCGAAACTTTCTCACTATTCAAATTTGATTCGGCTCGATTAGTGTTCTAGAGTAGTCTCATTCTCTTTGTACGTTACGATTTTTTTTTTGATACAATTTTAAAATTACCCATAAATTTATCAATATTTAAATTGAAGACTTAAATATGCTTAAACTTATGTTATTTTAATTGTTACGATAATAACGATATCAGTTGAATTAAAACCCAATTAATTTTTGAGTTTAATAATATTTTGTGGGTATGATAATGTGTGGGTACGTTGGAAAAATCCAAGTCCTATGGTATATGGGAGCAAACAAATTGTGATTGAGATGAATCCACATTTTTTAAATGTCATAATTGTGGATGTTGGGATGTTTTAATCAATGTGTTTTATGATTAGAAGTTTGTGCAAACAACAATAGAGAAATTCATCTTTTTCTTACAAATGTTTTTGATTGGAAAATTGTAACTAACCTTTATTCCAAATGTTTTATAAAAGAAATTTATAATAATCTGATTGGAAAGTCGGTTTTTCATTGAATTTTCGTATAATTACGTGTGTGATATATTTGGATAAGCATTATAAAATGTAACTAAATATAAATTAAAATTATAGTTTTTAATTGTCTTGTTAATGGTAAAAATATTATGAAGGAGTCAGATATATTTTTTTTGTTTTACTAAAAAAACAAATAGTCCATGTATGGTAGATCAAATAGCAAACCGGTTCTTTCTGTTAAAATTTTCATATATTTTTATTATTAAAAACTAACATAACTGACAGAATAATCAGACAGTTATATTTTTAATAAGGGGACTAATTTTCTCTTTAATTTAACGTACGCAGACTAATTTTTTATTTTCTCAATAAAAAGGCAAAATATAATTAAGCTCTTCCTAAAAAAACATTTATGATACTTTTACCTAGAGGTGTTCATGGGCCGGGCGGCCCGGCCTAACCCGACTGCCCGCCCGAAATATGGGAGGATTCGGATAAAAATATAGGCCCGAAATATGGGTTTGGACAAAAAATGAGGCCCGTTTAAAAAACGGGCCGGGCCTCGGGCACGACTTTTTTGGCCCGGGCCTGGCTCGAATATATAATAAAGAATATTTTTTATATTTTAAAATATTTTTTAAATTTTTTTAAAAAATTGGTGTTTATTTTTAAAAATGGGCCGGGCCGAGTTCGGGCCTAAGATTTTTTCCCGGGCCTAGTATGCGGGCCAAAAATTTTTATGGGCCCGGCCCATGAACACCTCTACTTTTACCTCTTGTTGCTCTCAACGACAAACTTATGAAGTTCAACGTTAGTTTTGAATTAGAAAGGTCTTTTTTTTCAAGTATCGGAAGGTTTGAAAATTATTATTTTTTATTCATTCATAATTTCATCATTGAATTATACTTTTGTTTATTTTAATAATTACAGGTGGATTAAAATATGCCATGTGTTATGCTTTAATGTGGCATGGTTAATTAAAATTTATTATTTAATGTTACATTAATAAGTGTAAGTTTTATGCTATTAAATTAGAACATGATGGAAAATTTTTATCTCATATACGTTAGATTAAAGAGTAAATTAATCATTTCGGTTAAAATTTTTATTAATTTTTATTATTAAAAATTAGCATGACTTACGAAATAATTAGACAGTTATATGTGATGTGCCACATAAATTCATGTTTACATACAAAAACCAATTTTTAACAGTATAAATAGATGAAATTTTTAATAGAGGGACAATTTTGTTCTTTAATTTATAATGTACACAAACTAATTTTCCCTTTTTCAATAAAAAAGGTAAAATATAATTTAACTCTTCGTATAAAGGCCTCGGTAATACTTTCACCTCTTGTTTATTCTCAACAACAAACTTAAAAAATGTAGCGTTGGTTTTGAATTTGAAAGATTTTTTTTTTAATTAATGAAAAGTTTGAAAATTAATTTTTTTATTAATTAATAATTTCATCATTGAATTATACATTGGTCTACTTTGATAATTCCACATGTGGATTAAAATATGTCATGTGTCATGTTTTATTTTTCAGCCATTATCAAATGTTACATTAATAAGTCTATGTTTTATGCTTTTAAATTAGGACATGTGTTTTCTTTGCCAAAAAAAAATTAAGAAATGTTTTATTTTTATTGTTGAATTATAAGAAGAAGACAAAATTTTAATAGCAATGTGATTAGCGCAACTTGAATTTAAGTCGGACTTAGACGATAAACTCCCTTACCATCGAGTAAGAGTAATTTGAAAGAAAATTTTATTCCATAAATTTTTTTTATTATATTTATATAATTAATTAGGATGGAGTATTAGATTAGTTTTCTGAATCTACCTATCGGATTTACGAAACTATTAGTTTCCAATTCAATAGGTTTAATTGGCTCGTTCAATTTGGTTCTAATTATAATGTATTTGAATTTGAATTAAATAAATTATGGATTTGGTTTATGGGTTTTAAAAGGGTAATCTTGGAGTCAAATTGTCTAGATACTATAGAGAAGGGGATTCGAATAATGTATATCAAATCTAAATTTATAATGAATAGTGATTAGAATATTTGAATTTAAATATTAATCTCCGCATCTAAAGTAAAAACGATTGCATTTAGACTTGCCTATAAGTCGAGTTACACGTCTAGGTCCGTCTGAAGGCCAACTTGAAATTTGGGAGGGTTTGAGCAAAAAAGTTAGACTCATTTAAAAAATAGATTGGGCTCGTGCTTGAACATTCAAGGCCCGAGCCAGGTTTGACCCGGCCCATTTTTTAAGTTTGTAACATTTTACATTATGTTATTTTTATTTATAACACATAAAATTAAATCTATAGTAATATGTAATACTACTATAATGTAAATATTAAAAATTGTTAAGATAATTATATATAAAATTTTAATAAATAAAAAAGATATGAAATTATAATAGTATCTTTGGCAGAGTTGTACATCCTCAGTTGGCATGATAAAATGTTTGAACAAGTGGTTCTTGGGCTGCTCAGTGAGGCCCTTCAAGGATCATGGTTGGGCTGGACCCCAGTGAGGGATTATTGTGGCTTTACCCTTTACAAAATACGGGCTGGTCTGGATCAGAAAATCTTTCAAGTACCTTAAAATGGCTAAATAGGTGGAGTAACAAAAAAAATTTGTGTTGAAGTCTTTATTAAGGAGGATGCATTGGGTTTTGAGTATCTAAGTTTAAGAAGGATCTTCAAGTCTCAACATATGCAATTGTCATGCGTGGGTTTTAGTCAAGTCAGCTCAGTTTATTGGCTTTAGTCTAAAGTGTATCAATTCTTATTCTGGTTGTGCTTTAACGATTGATCTACTTTGTGATTTTTCGGACAATCCATTCTAAAATAATTCGATACTTTTAGTTCTTCGAACATGTGCGGGTTTTAGTCAAGTTAATTTAGTTTGTTGGCCTTAGACTAAAGTGTACCTATTCTTATTTCAATTATACTTTAATGTTTGATTTATTTCGTGATTCTTCGAATAATCTATGTTGTAATAATCTGATACTTATAATTCCTCGCATGTATATTTATATTTTGATTGTACTTATAATTCTTTTAAAAAATTCAATTAATATTTGTTACGAACTCAATCTTTAAAACACCTTTGCCCTACCTTTTAACTAAAAAAAATTTTGATACACATCAATGTTAAGACTTTGTTGTATTATTGCATTTATTAGAGTCGATCATATTTATTCTTTTTGAAACAATGCTTAGAATTACTTATAGCCCCTCCCTAACCCTTAAATAGGAGTATAATGTGCTTCAGCACACTCGAACCTACATTTTTTTACATTAATAACAATGTTTATGTCAATTGAATTAAAAATCATTCAAAGAAAATATCAAAAGATATTATATGATGGAGTTGTACTTATTACAACATGTCATGAGAAAAAGAAAAGGAAACTTTTTTTTTCTTTGATATTAGAAAAAGTAAAGTGTTGAACCGTGAAGGAATGTGTGGTTTGAACGATAATTTAAAATGATATATTTAATTTATTTTATTTAAAAAAATAAATCTTATATATCTTTTATTTATAATATATATATATATAAAATGATAAAATTTTTGGATCAATTTGTTTTGATTATATCTATTTTTTCTGATACAAGTTTTAAAATTACCCATAACCACTCTCCAACTCATAAATAGGAGGATAATGTGTTTCAACACATTCGACTCCATGTTTTACTACATTAATAACAATGTCCATACCAATTAAGCTAAAACTAATAGACAAAACATACTAATTTTTTAAAACTACTTACAAAATAAAAATTATATACTGCCAATTTACCAAATACTATCTGTATATATTATACAACAAGATAGTGTGCAAGGATGAACTCTTTGAATAACAAATGGATAGGGTATTTAAATGTCACGCGATGAAAATTAAAATTTCGCTTAAGTTAAAAAGAAAGGGTAAACTGTTAAAATAATCACTTTTGTTTTTTTTTCTTTTAATTATTTATGTTTGAAATATTATGTTTTAGTCACGTTAACGTGTTGTAACATTTTAGTCATTGAGCTGTTAATTGTTGTTAACGATGTAACAGTAAGCTGACTAGCACGTTAAATTATCATTTCAAACAAAAAAAAATTATGTTAAAACTATACAATTGATCCTTATATTTTTTCGTTTTATGTTCTTTTAACTTTCCTTTTTTTTTCTATTCTCTTCTGCTTCTCCCTCTATTTTCCTCCCTTCTTCATTTCTTTGAACGTAAAAGAAAAAAATAAATTGCTCAAAATGAAAAAAAATATAGGGACCAATTGTATAATTTAACTTAAAATTTTCATTTAAAATGATAATTTAACATGTCACCTCAGCTTACCATTACACCGTTAGTGGTAATTAACACTAACATTTCAAGCATAAGTGGCTAAAATATAACCCGAGAGAAATAAAAGTAATTATTTTAATAGTTTACACTAAAATAAATTAATAAAAAAGCAAAATATATAGTTGGCTGACTATTGAAGTTTGCCATTAAATAAAAAAAATAAAAAGTATAGAGATTAAATTTTAAATTTTATGAAAATATAGGGACTAACAGCGTATTTTAAGGAAATCAGAAAGATAAGAATGGAGCGCATTTAAGCTCCTATTATTCTCTAATTTAATGGAATTTAATTAAAAATTTTGATTCAGAATTTTCATTTTCTAGAACTCTGACTTCGAAGATTTATTATGAAGCAATAAATCAACACAATTAATAAAAGCCAACTGAAATTTGACATTGACAATTCCAAGAAGAGCAAAATTGAATTGAAGAAGATGATGAAGAGAGCTTAAGAACATGTTAATGGTAAATCTCTCCTTTTGCATTTCTCTACGGTTTTGCCCAGGATAATTACCTGTGGCTGTTTTTGTTTTCAGTTTTAGGTTTAGTTAGTTGCCGTGGATGGGCCAGTCAGTTTCGTCGGCGAAACTCACGACTCGTCGGGATTGTAATCATAGTCAACGGTCTTACTCCAAATCAGCGGTTCTGATCTCTCCGATGAAAACCGAGGAAGCTGAAGTGATTGATGAATTATCCGATTTCATATCGGATCTACCGGACGAATGTTTAGCTTGTGTTTTTCAGTCTCTTACTCCGGCTGATAGGAAACGGTGTTCCCTTGTTTGCCGCCGGTGGTTGAGGATTGAAGGTCAGAGTCGTCACCGGCTTTCTCTCAACGCTCAATCAGATCTACATCCTTTGATTCCTTCAATCTTCTCTCGTTTCGATGCTGTCACGAAATTGGCTTTGAAATGTGATCGTAGATCTGTCGGCATAGGTGACGAAGCACTTGCTTCGATCTCGGAACGTTGCCGGAATTTGACTCGTCTTAAGCTCCGAGCTTGCCGTGACTTAACTGATGCAGGTATGTTGGCTTTCGCTAAAAACTGTAGAGGTCTAAAGAAGCTTTCGTGTGGATCTTGTACTTTTGGAGCTAAAGGCATGAACGCCGTGCTCGACAACTGTCCGGCTCTTGAGGAGCTTTCTGTGAAACGACTTCGTGGCATCATCGACGGAGCTGCAGCTGAGCCGATAGGGCCAGGGCTGGCGGCGGCATCGTTGAAAACGATTTGCTTAAAGGAGCTTTATAACGGACAATGTTTTGGTCCGCTTATTATTGGTGCAAGGAATCTGAGATCTTTGAAACTTTTTAGATGCTCTGGTGATTGGGATAAGCTTTTCCCTCTTATAATGGATCAGGTCACGAGTATTATAGAGATACATATGGAGAGGATTCAAGTCAGCGATGTCGGTCTCGAGGCTATATCAAACAGTTTAAACCTAGAAATTCTTCACCTTGTTAAGACTCCGGTGTGTACAAATGCCGGACTAGGAGCTGTTGCAGAGAAATGCAAATTGTTAAGGAAGCTTCATATTGATGGATGGAAAGCAAATCGAATAGGTGACCATGGATTAATCGCTGTTGCGAAATCTTGTTCTAATTTACAAGAATTAGTTCTTATTGGTGTTAATCCGACAAAACTGAGTTTGGAAATGTTAGCTTCGAATTGTCAGAATTTGGAACGGTTAGCTCTATGTGGTAGTGATACAGTTGGTGATGCCGAGATTTGTTGTATTGCTTTGAAATGTATAGCTTTAAAGAAGCTTTGTATTAAGAGTTGCCCCATATCAGATCATGGAATGGAAGCCCTTGCTAGTGGTTGCCCTAATTTGGTTAAAGTGAAGGTGAAGAAATGTAGAGGAGTAACTCCGGAAGGGGCTGATTGGTTAAGAGCAAATAGAGGTTCACTCTCGGTTAATTTGGATATGGGGGAACATTTAGATGTGACTGCCAATGATGGTGTAGTACAAGATAATGGAGATGGAATTCCTCCTGTTGTGGCTGGTCAAATTGGAGCTCCAGGCATTGCTTCAAGCAGCACAGCTCGTTCAACATCCTTTAAGCTTTCAGGGATTTTGGGTGGGAGGAGTTTCATGGCTTGCACTTTGAGGAGGTTGGCAAGTAGTAACGGC
This sequence comes from Gossypium hirsutum, assembly GCF_007990345.1. Classification (NCBI taxonomy): domain Eukaryota; kingdom Viridiplantae; phylum Streptophyta; class Magnoliopsida; order Malvales; family Malvaceae; genus Gossypium; species Gossypium hirsutum. Next base: position 2,076,731 of record NC_053442.1, on the reverse strand, counting down.
AGTTCCCGGAGTTAACTTGGATGGACGACGTGAAGTTGCAATGAAAATAGTGGGAAAAACACTCTGGGTCTTGAGCTGGTTACATTATAGTGTATTGTAGTATCTGATTCTGTTTCTGTGTATTTTTTAAAAATACGTTGTGCTGTTGATGGCCTTTAGAATTGAATCTTCATCTAAGTGATAGGTTCTTTTTTATTTTCCTATATTTCTGTTATTTAGCAAGCTCGCTCAAATCTTTTTTCTCCGTATATGATCAATTATCGATACATTAGTTGGATTTGTGCAGTATATTGCTTCCTGTTCTTTGTATGCATACTGAATAGGATACATTTGCTCATTAGATAGGATGTTTGTTTGTATTGGAACCACTCGACTGCAGTTTTATGCATCAAATAGTTAAATATAAGTAAAATAGTGATAGAAGTTCTCTGTTTTTAGTCAATTTATATATGAAGTGAATCCTGATATATCTATGACATGTTGAATCATTCAAACATGATAACTGCTATTAGTTTTTTTTGTGGGGCATTTTTTCATGGTTTATGTTTGTGAATACTTTCTATCCAATTGTAATTGGTTAGAAACTGCATTAGTACCATTCGTTGAGCTGTTTGTGAATCTTTGAATAGTTAACTCATCCATCTTTTTCCTAGAACTTCTTTTATCAATTCTATAAAGCATGTAATGTATTTATATTTTGTTTCTATTGATCGGGACACGTACTTGGTTTCTGAAATTGTTGACAGTTTCTGGTTTTAGCTGTGCTTGTATAAATCTAGCTTGGACATATTGCAATTATCTTGATTTTGTCTGGGTTTATATTGTATCTCTGTCTTCTTACCTACAGGAAAAAATACACATCAAAAGCAAAGCAAAGCATGCCAATCGGAACTTCACAATTGAAGTTCCAATTTAACCAGGTGGGGAGGTCTTCAACTCCTTACGTGGTGCTTGTTTTAGTTGTTTTGTTGCCGTTTCCACCACTGAATCCGAGGTACGTTTAACTAGTTATCCTTTTGTATGTTATAGCTAAATCAGAATGTCAGTTTAGCATTTTGCCCCATAACTTGCTTGCTTCATGACGATATTTTTAGTATTTGCTGTAACATTATCCTTCAGGCTGCAACAGGGTATAAGGGAATAATAACTAATATATCAGTTGCAAATTTGTTATATATCTTTGTTTGTATATGAATGTCTGCGTGCATGTGGGGCTCTCATACTAGAATCAAATTGTATTTTGTCCGCTTTACGGGCAAATTAGCTCTTGTATATTAGATCAAAGAGTAAATTTTTTTTTTTTTAAATTCATCTATTTCCACTGTTAAAAAATAATTAATAGAGTAATTAGACAGTTACACCTGACGTGTTATGTGTACATATAGAGATCAAATTTTAGCAGTAAAAAATTAGATGGAATTTTTAACAGAAAGATTAGTTTGCTCTTTGATTTAACTTATAAGAGTTAATTTGCCTATTTTTTATGAGAGAGGGTAAAATACAACCCTACTCTTAATACAAAGGTCTCGATACTTTTACCCGTGATTATACTTCTGTATATTTCCAAATTGATGGAAAATTTTGGGGGAATTTCCCAAAGTGTTAATTGTGATCACAGAATTCAGGCCCTGTTTCCAGTTTCCACCATTGTTGACTTGCTTGCCTTCATGCTTGCAATAGTCATTGAAGCTTTGCCCCACTTGAGTTATTAGCTTTTCAGATGAATTTATTATGTAGCCTTTTTTCCAACTTTTTTTTATGTCACTTGTATAGTGGATCCCAGGCAGGCTTGTTTTCTCTTTTTACCAAATTGCACTTTTGCTTTTGCTTTCTTTAATATGCCTCAGTTCATAATTATGTCAAACTAGTATCCTTCTCTATCCACTCTTTGTGTTGGGATAATTACCTATGGAATTTAATCACTCTTATTTTTAATCTTCTATTAAATTATTGGGTAAATTATACAAATAGTCACCTGTATATTTTATCAATTTGATCCTAATTTTAATAATTCAATAAATTTAACCCTTCGTATTTATAAGTTCTATCGATTTGATCCTCAAATTTTTTAACAAAAAATTTCAGCTATCTATAAATTTGTAAAATCCCCCCCTCCCAAAAAAAAAATCCAATTGTACAAATATAACATGTAATAAATAACACAGAAATCAAATAGTTGGATCACCGCTGAACATCCAAATCTAAAGAACTAAGCTTAAGAAACATAAAATCTAGCAATAGGTACTAATTAATTCAATAAAATCCAGAATAATTAACATAAAAATTGCGGTTCTTCTTTATAGATGATTTGGCATATAAAATAAAATCAATTAACAAAAAAAAAATTCTATTTTTCCAACAAAGAACCTATCTTTGAGCCGTGGATTAAATTGGATAACCATTAAATACAATAAAAAGTAGAAATTTAAATGACCCAAAAATTAAAATCTTGTATAGTTTAATTCTCAAGAAACCCGTAAAGTGTGTTATATTTGCACAATTGGAGAAGTTTTTTTCCCCTTTTTGGGGTTTGGAATGCCTATGTTGTCAAAGCTTTCTATTGGTTAGGAAATATGAGTATCAAATTGATAGAATTTGTACACGTGAAGGGTTAAATTTATTGAATTATTTAAAATTAAGATCAAATTGATAGAATATGTAAGTATTGATGATTAAATGTGTAATTATACTAGTTAGAAAAATGTCATGTCATTATTTCCGTTATCAATTGAACGACGGGTTATCAAAATAGGGACGAATACAAGGTTTAGTGTCTAAATTAAATACTTTTAAAGTTAAGTGACTAAAACAGGAACGCGAGCATAGTTGAGTGACCATTTGTATAATTTACCCTAAATTATTTGATGTGATATTTTGAAATTAAAAAAAAATACTTGATAACGTTGAAAATGCTTATTAGGATTTTTCTTAAAAACAACCATTCAAAATCATCTATTGGAATAGTATTCTTAGGAAAAATTGACTCAATATTTTGATTGAAATAGTTAACAATATTAACTATTTAGATTAACTAATAACATTATAAAATTATAGGGATCTAATTATGTTAAAAAAATAAATTATATCGTTTAAATCTCAAATTTTAACATAGTCTAGAGATCAAAATTGAAATTTGATCATTGTCTTATAACGTATAAAAAGGTGATGCACATATTAGTCTTTAAGATTTAGGATATTTAAATTATATATAACCACGTAACGTTTTAATCAAAATTTAACGATATTAATTATTTTACTAATTAATAATATTATAAAACTATAAAGATCAAATTATGTTAGAAATTAAAGTATATAAACTATATCTTAAATTTAAGTATATTATAGAGACCAAAATTAAAATTTAACCATTTTAAAAAAGCGGTGGGTGTACCACTTGTCCTTTTTTATATGGTTATATGGATATTGTCAAAGTTTTAAAAGAGTTGTCAAAATTAAAGTAGAGTTATTAGAATTATATTTAAAAGTTAGGGGCCCATTGAGTACTAACTTGATTGGCATGGATATTGTTGCTAATGTAGGAGGATATGGGTTCGAATGTGTTAAAACGCATTATCCTTCTATTTATGGGTTGGGAGGAGCTATGAGTAGTTTTAGGCATTGTGTCAAAAAGATTAGATATGATTAGAACATATAATGATATTGATAAAAAAATTATGGAGAAAATTATTAAAATTTGATTTAACCCACAAATAGTACTAATCTTTTTTTTTGTCATAAGTGGCACCTAAACTACTATGCTTTCCCAAGTTGGTACCTAAACTAATTAGGTCATTAGTTCCTAATTTGATCGGTCCGTCTGGTTCGACTAAATAAATTATTAAAAATTAATGAAAATGAAAAATATATTTTAAAAATAAAGAAAATTGATTCAATTGATTTTTTTAGCTTAGTTCGACCAATATGTATCGATTCTCGAGTCAATCGATACAACCCCTATTTTCGGACTAATATTTCAACCGACCACCCAATTTGGTTCAATATGTATCGGATTTTATTTATTCAATTTTTTGTTTTAATATAATAAAATTATTTTCTTATGTTTGAGTAAAATAATTTAAAATAACTAGAAATTTTATCGCATACGTATGTGTGTGGAAACTAGCATTGATGTTAGTTTAAAAATAACATACAATAAATAATGAAACTAATAACATATGAATGAAATACGTACGATGTTAAAATAAAAAATGGATTAAATTGTGAGTAAAATGAAATTTAAACACGTAAATACATCATATTAAAAATACCAAATGTACTACAATGGTGAATCATGGTGCTATCATCAATCTTGAGTTAGTGTCAAGTCGACTTGTGACACCAACTTGATCAACAACATTATTAATTACAGAAATACATTTCTATAATTTTCCTATCGAGTTGGTATTTGGTTGATTCGTGACACCAACTCAGTCAGAGGCTTAAATGATAATATAAATATACAATTGATGGAGGTAATAAAGTTTGCATAATAAAATTAAAATGTAAATATTATATTAAAATAAAGTTTTGATTTAGTGGTCAAATTAATATTTTATTAATGTTAATAGTACAGTCAAATCCAATCGCATGAAAAGTTTTGATTGGATATTGTTAAAAATTAAAAAACTAAAATACCCTCAAATAATATAATTTATTTTATGAAATGACATTTTCATAATTTTCCTAATCGAGTTAGAGCCTAATTGACTCGTGACACCATCAGTTAATAGCTTAAATAATAGTATAGATAAAATATTACTTATTTATAAATTTAAACAAATTAAATTACAACAAAAAATGTATTTCAAATTGAATATAAAGTGTAATTTAATATTTTATCTGATTATATCTATTGAATTTTTTATATTAATTTTAATATAATAATAAAATTATTTCAAGTAAAAAATAATTTAAAATAACAAAATATTACTTATATAAAAATTTGAATAGTTTAAATTACAACCAAAATGTAATTCAACACGAATCAATATTTATCTGACTTTAATTAATTAAATATTTAATTTAATTTAAATATAATAATAATTTCTTATATTTAGATTTAATTGCTCGTTGAAAAATAGAAATTAGTTTTTTATTACTCTAAATTTATTTATTTTTAACATAATAATATTTTATTTAGTTAAATAAGTTTTTGATTCATAACTTGCATATATAATAAGATAAATTATTTGCTCACCACTAGTTGGTCACCATTATTGATACTTTGTCAAAATGCTACAAATACCAACTTGAGAGAACCACTTTTTTTTATTATATAGAAATTGCAGAGAAGAGTAGATTACAAGAAACCAATTCATCAAGAAAAAAAGACATAATGTTGTTTGAAATACAGATCACATATCCGATGCAATGAAAATTTCTTCTATTGATGGCTCAGACAATGAATTGTTGCACCTTCTATTGATGTAGTAATTTTATGTGCTTGAAATAGCTCAATAGGGTGGTGGAGGATAGATTCCGGTCGGAGCTGCACCGACAATCAGAAAAGTTCAGATCAAGCAATTGATAAACATGGAATATATAAATATATATATATGTGTGTGTGTGTGTGTGTGTGTGTATAAATGCAGCAATAAGAATGTACCTGGTGGATAATAAGTTGAGGCCTGTGGTGGTGGTGGTGGGTATGTTTGTGGTAGATAAGGTGCAAGAGGGGCATGGTGAGGGTAACCTACAGCAGCAGGGGCTGCTGTAGGACATGACTTGTAATAAGATGGAGCTGCATATGACATTGTTGGGTAAGGAGCTGCTGATGGTGCTGGTGGGTAACCATATGGTGAGACCTGGCTGAAAGGTGCAGATGGTACATATTCTTCAATTGATTTTGTCTTGCATTTTGATTTTTGTGGTTGCTACATTTGAATACCATGGTTACTTGGTTAGCTATGCATGTATATATATATAAGGTCAATTGCACAAAATGTTCCAAACTATGATCCATATTCTAAATTGGTACCTAATTTTCAAAACATTTTATTGAGTCCTTATAGTATCATTGTAATATCAATTAGACCTTTCTTTCAACATAGCAGTAAAATTGGACGTCCAGAACATATTTAAAACCCGTTGCATGGACAACATAATCAAACGTATTAGAAAAAAAAAAAAACAAATAGTGTCATTCAAATTTATGAGAGCAATTTTTTTTTCCTTTTAACATGTCAGATCCAATTTGTCTATATTATAGGTTCACACCTGTTTAAAATTTAATCCACATGTTTTAAATATACTTCATATTATATCAAAACTAATATCTAACGCCTAAAGTAGTAGAAAATACCTAATTGATATGATACCCATATATTAAAGACTCAATTAAAACGTTTTGGAGTTTGGGACCAATTTAAACTCCTTATCATACAATTAACCCATATAACATAATATACATAATATATATATATGTATGTATTCAACATTCAGGATTGATGGAGTTTTGCAAATATGTGGAACTTGGTAAGTAGGTAATTAACTTACTGGGGCTTTGGCATTGGAGTAATGTAATATGAGCCTCACTTCCCCAGCATGCCTGTTTTGAAATAAATTTATCGTAGATTAGGTTTAAATTGTAAAACAGATAAGTACAGATGTGATTCTACTAAAAAAGAGAATTATACAAGCTTTCCTATTTAGCTAACCTGCCATATTTACTTTGAAGTGGCCAAGTACAATCATCAAAACCTTGGGAAAGGACTTTATGGAGTTGAACCCTGCAACACAAGCAAGACAAACTCAGTTCCTTGAACATTAAGTTAATGTTTTTTTCTTGGGGACTGTAGATTTAGATCATTTACCTTCCAGTTCCGATGTGATCATCGGCGACGATCGTGTTGCTGTTCCAAACGACCACATTCAGTTCCTTGAGGCCTTCGATAAGCGTAAATACGAATTTCTCCTGAAAAGTAGGATTCTTCCCTCCATCTAAACCAAAAAAAAATTAGTTTAAAGAACGAAATCCGAACATAAATTTCAAAATCGGTTTCGTAAATAGAGAAAAGAAAGATACCAGTGCAGGTTCTAGTCCTATACTTAGCACTTCCATATTCGACACAAACATAAGGATCTTGTTTTGATATCCATTCCTTGTCCTCCAAGTTATAGCATCCAACGACTGCAAAGATGGATAGATATGAACAAAACATAGCAATGGCAACTAGGAATTAGGTCAATCATATATCTCTATACATACAATGTATATAGATATGTCGTACCTGTAACCTCGAACGGAAGGCCTTGGATCGACATGACTACGAGTATAGAACAACTTTATAGCTTGATGAAAAAAATGCTGTTCTTAGTATGACAATATAGAAGCTGCTGCAACTAGTATTTATAGGAATGGAGGGAATATAATTATCTCTCCTTAATTGGTAAGGGTTGACAGAGCCTGTTTTAGTCATCTTCTTAGCTGTATCAATCATGGGGTGGTTTTGAATTGTTTATGAGAGAAAACCCATCAACTTGCTTAATCTCCAACACATCAACCTGTTTGAATTGCCATATGTGACTGAAATGTTCTACTATATAGAGTATATTGTTAATGGAAATTCCATTGAAACTTGCTCACCTAAATATCAATAGAATTTTATTTTTATATTTATTTGGTCTAGTTATGATTTTAAGTCCCTCTACCATCTTGAAATTTAGTAAAGTTGGAAATTTGTTTAATTTGATGTAATTTATTTTTATGCGTTTTGTTATACCGGTTCAAGAGAATATACTTAAGTCTAGATAAATCGATCGGTACTTGCCAAACGCCAGAGGGCAAGATCAACAAAGGACCCGAGGCATAGTCCTATTGGATCAAAGGTACTAGCTTTAGCCAATTACATATGGAAGGAACGGTTTTATCTATCATTATTCTACAAAAACATTCTCTCTAGCTTTCATTACCTTTCCCTCACTGACTTAAGCATAGAAAACGTCCCAAATCTCAATCTTTGGTGGCCCCATAGTTATTCCTTTATCTTGTAGGATTGAATATTTCACGAAACCAAAACCAACCTTCGACCCATTTTCTTCTCAAGAAGACTTTTAACACATTTGTAATAATATTAATAGATGTAAATTGATAACATTGTTAGTTTCATTAAAATGATGATGTGAATTAAAAAAAAAACTCAAGCATTCAGATGACATAAATTCATTATCGATTGTAAACATAGTTAATTAGATTTTTATGCAACCTTGATTGTATGACTAAAAAACAAACAAAAAAAAATCATATTATCACTTTAACAACAATAATTAACGATGTTATCAGTTTAGATCTATTGATAACACTATAACAATATGCGAACCAAATTATATGAAATCAAATTATAATAATTAAATCCCAAATTTCGAACTAAAAACTCAATTAAACCTATCTATTTTATATGTTTTTAGTTAGAGAATTATGGCTGACATTCTTGGAATTTCGTCGTATTTGGTTCCCTTCATGCTGTGTTCACATATAAAGTCATTTAAGGCTATAATCAAATCCAGTTTCATGTGCAGAAATAGGTAAAGTCAATGGCTAAAATTTCAAAGACTTTGGATCTAACCACAGATTAAAAGGGGGTTCATTCATTAATAAACTTCCTTTAAAGTTGACGTTGAACTCATTAAAGGGGGGGGGGGGGAAGTCAAAGGCCACATTGTCAACGTGCTGACTCAGTTTTGTTTGTCGATTTTGGTTTTGTTTGTGCTTTGACTTGAGTGATGTTCGTGGGAAATACCTGGTTCAAATGGACTGTTTCAAAAATCAAATTGGCTTCATTGGGCAACGAAAGAACTTGAAATAGAAAATTTGGCAAACAAGCTTTTATGGATGCATGTTTTATTTCTGTTGCATTTAATTTAAATGTTATAAGTAAATGCCTCATTGAAGCTCTCGAAGAAATAAAATAAAATTTGATTGGTGAAAAAGTTTGAGGATGAAATTGATAGAATTTATAAATATGGAAGGTTAAATTTGTTGAATTATTTAATATTAGGACCAAAATGATAGAACGAGTGAGTATTGAGGACTGAATATATTATTATACCAATTAAAAAAAGCCGCATCTTCATTTCCATTAACAATTTAATAGGGGATCAAAAAGTGATTAAATTAAAAAATTTCTTAGTTGATTGACCAAACCAAAAATGTACTAATAATTAAGTGATTAATTATAAAATTTACCCTATTTTTTGTTTCATTTAGAATAAAAATTAAACTCGTTTAAAATACGCGTACGAAAACCTAAATTTAATAATTAATACGTAGAAAGTATAAACAACATTACATGTTGACAAGTAATCAAATTCTTAGAAGCCATTAATAAATAATGAAATGAAATACAGAGGACAATAGAAATTAACAGCAACCTGTTTGTTCACAGATGCTCTACCATCATACATGTCGGTTTTCGATTTAAGCCCTGCTTTTTCCGACTACACTTCCATCTCCCCAGAATGGTTTCGCCGGAGTCCGCTTCATCGCCTTCACTCCCAACGGATTGTCCTTGCTCTGCGAAAACGAATTCGAAAATAAGACACTGTATATGCAAGCAATAACAATTTTTCAAGAAAACGAAACCGAAAATGTCACTACCATCAAGCAAGTTCATTTATGTTGCAAGCAGGGTAGTCATGTGGACAGCAACTATAGTTGTCTTCACAACAAGTAGCAGCCTCAATCGAGCAACATCCCCACGCGAGGCAGTAGCCATAGTGCTCGTAGACGCAACAACAAGTATTGCTCTCGGGACAACTATAATAATTATCACAAACCGTAGGAGGCTTTACGGGAGACGGCGGAGAAGGACCCGGATTAGGTGGATTTCGTCCCGTTTTGATAGGATAAGAGGCTTCCATTGCAATTCCGCATTTGCCGGTCTTGGTATCAACCACGTTTCGTTCCATCCGGACATAGCCTGCCTCTCCCCAATTATCACCCCATGAATTCCTTACAATCCAATAGTCTTTACCATTTTCAGTACCATATCCAACAATAGTCTCACCATGGTCTAATTGTGTGCCACATTGACCATCAAATATACCCTAAAATACAATAACGGACAAAAACACACATTACTTTGTTGTTTCATTGTCAATTATAAACAAAGCATTCAATCCATAGACAAAACTTACAGATTGATATAACTGGAAAGCTCTGCCTCCGGCTTCGATAGCAACACTAACCGGTTGATTTGAGACTGCCTTTTTCAATGCACCCTCGTCGTTTTCCGGAACATTTTCATAGGCTTCAATTGAAACAACCTTGGCATTCTTCTGCAAATCACAAAACACCATAATCATAACTAGCGAGTTAACGGTGGTAGATTTTAAAAGTGGTATAATAGTAACTTTAACCCTTAACATTTATACATTGTGTCAATTTAGTCTTAATTCTAAAAAATCTAACCTTCAACATTTGCATATTTTGTAATTTTATCTTTTTTACATTTCTGCTTTTCTTTGTGATCTTTTCGCCTAAAAAGCTAAAAATCAAATATATCAACTAAATTTGATTGAAAATATGCAAAAAACTGAAACATCCAAAAACCCAATATAATAATTTTCATCTTTTTTTTTAAATTAACCTTTCAATGTCACAAAGAAAAATAAAACTACAAAAAAAAATTAAATTACATAATATATAACTGTTGAGTGTTTAAAAACTATCATATTAATCTACTACTAATAAAAATAAAATAAAATTGAATAATCAAATAACAGTTTTGTAGGTAATTACTAATGTATTCGAACACTTACCCTATAGGTGTCACATCTGCCATTATGATTGGTATAAGGGTAATCTTCTTCAGTGTCAATGCCACCATTTTTTATGATGAATTCAAAGGCATAATCCATAAGGCCACCATTGCATCCTTCATTGTAGGATGTATCACAATCCACTAATTCTTGCTCTGAGAGAACTATGAGGTCGCCTGTAATGATTTTGTTTATCCCTTCCACTGCAGCAATAGTTGAAAAAGCCCAGCAACTCCCTGTAGTCAACGTTGAATCGTCAATTAAAATCATCTTATCAAACATTTAAGATAAATTATGCAGTTGGTGACCTTAAATTCATAAATTTTCATTTTAAGTATTGAAAATAAAAAAATTTTGTAAAAAAACCATTGTCGTTACAAACTATTTTCATTTTCGTTATTTGTCGCTAATTTGGGGTGAAGCGATGTTATTTTGGTTATTCAATTTTAATATATTTTTATTATGGTCACTTATTTTATCTTTTTTTTTAATTCTTTTTAGAATTAATTTTAGTTTTTTATAAAAAAATTGAAGTTTTAGAAATTATTTGAGTTTTTTTTACAGAAAACCCTATTTTATCTTTTCAATTTCCTTTATTTTTTTTCTATTTTTAGAATTAATTTTAATTTTTTTACAGAAAAACCTTAATTTTTTAATAAGGAATTGAGTTACAAGAAAAAACTTGAATTTTATCTCCACAACTAAATAACTCAATTTTCCATAAAACTAAATTTTTTTAAATAAAATTAATTCTAAAAAAAAATGAGTGATTAAAATGAGAACTCACTAAAATTGAGTAACTAAAATGAATGTAGAATAATATTCTCTAACCCCAAATTAAAGACGGGTGATCAAAATAAAAATATCCACAATACCCTTTTTATATATATATATATATATTTAGTTTTGATGTACAAAATAAAAACTTCAACAAATTTAAAACCCAACAAAGATGAAAAAACAATGATGATCATGCAACTTACCACAAGAACCTTGATCTTTAACCGGAGCCACAGCACCTTTTGTCCTCCAATCAACAGAATCCGGCAAGGCCGCCTCGCCGAGGAGGTGCACGTAACGATCACTCCTCTTGGAAACCTTCTTATTAGGTTTCTTAACACCCAAGAAAGTAAAACGGTACTCCTCGTTGGTCAAGTCGGCGAACTGGTTCAACCCAAGCTTGAAACTATGTGTCTCCTCCGAGTTATGTTCATCGATGAACCTGAGATTATCTTTAAAAATCTCGAACCTTTTCTCTTTCTCTCCTAAACCATTGTAAACTTTGCCATCTTTTACAAGCCAGTCCTCATACATTGCCATAACCTCGTCGAAGGTTCTCCAACTAGACATCGACCGGTCGGGATGGGATTTGTCGTAGGATACGACTGACATGTCGAAAGCTGATGATAAAGTGAACATCATTAGCAAGAGAATCGCCATTGTTGATGGTTGTGAATCCATATAGTGGATTTTGAATGTGGGGCGGAAGAAAGTGTAGTGATGTATGAGTTTATAAAGGGAAAAGAAAATAGGTTGAATTTTGCTATTAGTCCCTGTACTTTTTAAAATTTAAAATTCCAATCCTCATGAAAACTATTAAGTTTATTAAGTTAAATTCTTTTTTTTCCATAATCTGATACGCCTAACATACTATTATATGTATAATACCATGTCACCTTGTTATTTTCACATATTACTCACTAAAAATCTAGTTAATAGATTAACGACAGTCATCTATGTAAATATTAAAATTTCAAATTTTGAAAAGAGAATATAGGGATTTAGAATTATCCAAATGGAGAATATTGACCATATATACAATTTTATGCATAGTACATTACTAATAATTAGATTTAACCAAACAAATTTAACTGTTATTGTTTGAGTAAGGATTAAAATTTCAAATTTCAAAAAGTGCAGAAATTAAAATTGATTAATTCGAAAAGTACAAAGATCAAATTACAACTTTTCATAAAGTGCAAGGACTAATAGTAGAATTTAACAAAAATATATATACCAAACTTGAATGTGAACATGGTAATGGTAAATCCAATAAAATAGTAGCCGGAGAAGAAACAAAAATGGAAAATAAATAAATGGGGATTTTTATTTTATCTTAATATTCAACATCTAAAATCTAGGTAATATGATGTCGATTGAGTCTAGTTCGATTGATATCGGTATTGTTGTCAATGTAGCAGAACATAAGTTCAAATACACCGAATTACATTATTTTTCTATTTATGTGTTGAGAAGGGGTTATTTATTTTTTAATTAAATTATAGAGTAAAAATTTGAAGGTTATAATGTCCTTAAAGTTTGTGAATTTTTTGTATATTTGAGATTTAATATATACATTTATTTTCATATTTGATTAATATAATTGTTTATGTATACAATATATCAACGTAAAATGATGTTAACTCGACAATGTTGTTAGTGATTTGTAAAAATTGAATCAAATCAAAATTTCATGTATAAAATGGCACCAAATCAAAATTCACGTGTGACATTGCATATTGAATCAAAATTCATGTATAGTTTTGATATTTATCCCTAAAATTATTTGGTAAAGTTAGCACAAGTGATTTAATTTGTTATTAACAAAAATTCAATAATATAATTTAATGAAATTAAAGCATTGCGACCTACACAAAAATTGATGTTAAATTTAGCGACCCAAAATGTAAATTACCCAATATTACACTATCGTTGTAGTGACTTACAAGCCTCCAGTGTCTTTGATTCTTTAATATCCAAATACCTAATCATTCGGCTGATTGAGCCTTAGTTAAGTTAATATCGATTTAAAAATTGAGAAAAGATTATGAATAGTTCCAAGTATGGTATAAAAAAAATAGCTAAGCAATCAAACTACCAAATTAGAAGTGCAAATATCTAACTATCTACCGTATTCAACTTCAAATTATCTTTTCCAATCAGCTATACCATCAATATATAACTTAGGGGTCTTCATGGTCCCTGGTCATTGCATGTGATGTTAGATTGTAGCTAAGCTTAATTGGGTCCACACAGTTCACATCAGTGTTAAAAAACACAACTAGAATCAACTCACAAGTGAACCATTTGAACAATCACGTTGTAGTATTTTTGTAGTATTTTATGTCACTTGTATAATTTGTTGGTAATGTATATATACATGTATACAAATTGTAGATAAAAGAGACGATAAGATACCAAAAGTAGAGTATACATCTTTAGTCTTCACTTGGATTCTCTTACTCCTTTATCCCAAGCTATCCATTGCGATATCCACTTCCATAAGGGGCAAGGCCAAAAAGTTGTTTAAAGGGACCAGAAGTGAATAAAAAAAAATTAAAATATAATTTTATCATTATACTATTAAAAGCATTTTATAGAAATTTTTCATTTTTGAGTGAATTATGCCCACATTCAGTGTTGATGAAGCATACTAATGCAACATTTGGTGTTCTGTTCATGTATTATTTAAAGCTAATTTGTTGTTTGCTTATTATTTTTCATGAATATTGTTTGTGAGTATGTTCAATTATATAATTTTAAGTAAATGAATATAAACATAAATTTGAAATTATTAACGAACATGAACCGATCATAAACAAGCTCAAAAATAAATAAATGAACATGAACAAAAGTTTGTTCGGGCTTAGTTCATTTACAACCCTATTTCGGTGTGCTTTAACTTAATTCTGAATGTATGGCATTATTTAATTCATTGATGGTATATAGAATTCTACACTATTAGAGCATCAAATATTAATCTTGAAGGGCGATTGAGTCTTAACTTGATTGACATCGGTATTGTTTCAATGTATGAGGAAATGAGTTTGAGTGCATTAAAACGTATTATCCTCTGAATCAATCTAATTTTAAATATTTTGCTTAGTTGCAAATCAAATTTAGGACTAAACTATTAGGCCTTGGCTGATTTATTCATTTTTTTGACAATTTTGGATTCTGCTTCTTCTGTTTATGAATGGGCCATTTTGACAATCTCAAAATTGGGCCTATTTTATTTGTTATTGTAATCAAAAGCAAATATTTTTACTTGGAACTTTTATATTAATAATAGACTTTTCCTTCATTTGATTTTTTAAATTCGTGTCATAAATAAATTTATTGCTTTATTCAAAAGAAAAAAATATTTTCAAGCTTTGGGTTTTAAGTATCCATGCTTAATATTCACTATACACAATTATATGTATGTGTCGTACTATTATCATGTATGGGTTTTAGTTCGATTTAGTTTATGTTAGTTTAGATTATTTGTAGTTTTTAATCTTATTATTATCTTTGTTGATAGTTTTTGTAAAAATTTATCGGTTAAATTCATCGACTAAATTTTTCTGTTAAATTTATTAGTGTGACATTTTGAAAAAAAATAGTCATTTAGTGGCCATGTAACAAAAAGAATACAATTGTAATGAACTAAATTTAACCCAAAAAAAGTCAAATTGCATTTTATCCCCCTACTAAAAAAAGAGTAAATTAGTCATTGTATGTTAAATCAAATAGAAAATTGGTCTTTTTTAGTAAAAATTTAATCTATTTGTACCGCTAAAAACTGGCATTGTTGATAGAATAAACAAACAATAATGCATGGCGTGCACTCCAATGCTCTCCCACATATGATGTTGGATTTGAAATCGTGATTTTGTAGTCCAAAAATACCTTTAACCCTATTATTATATTTTTTTGATAGTTTTCATAGAAATTTATCAATTTAACATATATATTTTTTATGAATCATATGTCACATCAGATAATAACATTTAATCAATATGTCAAATTGACAAAATTTAATGGAAAATACTTACGATTTCAATAGCTATAGTGAAAATTTCAAATCAAAAAATAATATCACTTAAGTTTTAGCTTTTAAACTCAAAGATTAAATCTCATTTTTATCTAAGCACAAGGACTAACAATAAATTTAAACCATAAATTGAATTAATTGTTGAAAAAGATAAAAGGTTTGAACAATTAGAAACAAGCTATCATGATTGTTTTGCTTTATCTTTTTCCTTTATAATGTCACACTTTGACCTAAAAAAAAGAGCCTACTATTTCCTATAAACAACAATTAATTCTAATTTTATGGGTCTTTTTTTTTCATTTTATTAATTATAATGGTTGAACAATTAGTACTAAATAATAGATTTAAAAGAATGAAATCCTTAGTTTTCCTACTATTTACCAAATATTTATTTATATAGTAGACACATTATCTTAACACTCATTTTAAATATGGTTTGAATCAATTGATTCATAAATTGTTTAAAATTGATAAAAATAAAAAAAAAATCAAGATAAAAGTTGACACTTGAATTGGTTAAATCGATTTAATAATTATTTTTTAATTTTTGTGGATTCTTAATTATTTGTTTAATTATTAATGGTTCGATAATCGAACTAATCGAATTGGTTGAATAAAAAATTAATAGTCTGACCTATTCAATCACTAGCATGATTATTAAAATATTGAATATGACACTTCAAGATTCTACCACATCTTCGACTAAATTTTTTATATAATATTTTTTTAATTTTTAAATAATGATGTGACATAATTTTAGAGTGTTACAACAATACATCATCAAAGGCCAAAACGAACCTAACTGTTAAGTTTAAATTCAAATTCTAAAATGAACAAAAAAAAATATACATACATCAAAATAAATTTAATTGTAAACATTATATTTACCTTAATTAAATCATAAAGTATCGTTATAAAAAAAGTATATTCAATGTGTTATTTTTATTGAATTAAAAAAAAAGTGGAATTTAAAGAATAAAAAAGAAAATTTTATTTCAACGTCCAGCTGTAAGCATCAAAAAGCTAAAGCGGCTATAGGGTCTAAACCTAGTCATATCAGAAATATTCAACGGGATGCTATCATACCAAATGATTACCAAAGACACCTAAATCCAACACCTTATATTAATCACGAAAGTTAAGTAAGATAAAACAAATCTCTTTTGTTTTAATAAGTGATTGAGAGCTCGATTATCGTTTTGAATATAAAATAATTTTAGAAATTCTGGTTATTATTTACCTCTTAATAAGCTTAAAACATACGGAAAATTAATTATTAAATTTATTCCGATAAATATTTTGAAAAAAAAATGGAACATGTTTATATAAAATCAAAGCGGCTATGGGGTCCACTTTTTTGAAGGAGAAAAAAGGGAGAATCCCATGTGACTTGTGGGACGAGACTTTGTCACTTTGACCGCCGTTTCCAGTTTCCGGTAAAACAGTAGATTGGGGGGCCCATTTTTTATTTGTGGGTCCCACTAATAACTTTAAAATTTATTATTATTTATTAATTTTGTTTTTAAAGGTCAACTCTAATCACTGTCTCCAACTCCAACCTAAAATAAATAAATAAATAAAAGGTTTAATTTTTTTAATTATAATAATAGGGTAAAGTTCAAACAACAAACACGATTAGCTCGATTTGAACTTAGGCTACACTTGAGGCGGTGAATACCCTTAATCAACAGACCATCATACGGGATTTAAATAAAAGATTTAATTTTATAATTCTGTTTTTAAATTTTAAAATATTATAATTGAGTTATTAAAGTATGAAACTTTTCTAAATTTTTTCTGTCAATTTAATCATAAATTCGGGTATTAAATGTTATTTGAATGTGACGTGGAATATAATTAAAACACGTAACGTAAATTATTAAATCAAGTTTTAATATGATTGGTAAAGGAAAAGATTCGAGACCTACCACATGCAAAAGTTAAATTTGAGTACTAAATGTTATTTTGAAAGTGACGTAGAATATAATTAAAACATGTAAATTATTTAATGAAGTTTTGGCATGACAGGTAAAGAGGAAGACTTACCACATGTAAAAGTTAGATTTGAGTATTAAATGTTATTTTGAATGTGACTTGGAATATAATTAAAACACGTAAATTATTAAATGAATAATTTGCACGAATTTTTGAGTCTCATGCTAAAGTTTTAGTCTAGTTTGTCGATTTTAGCTTGAATCGTATTAGTTCTTAATCTATTTGTATTGTAATAATGTGATCCTACTCTGTGATTAGTTCATAATTGTATTGTATTTGTAATACTTAAAAAAACACGTAAATTAAATTGTAAGTAAGTGTAAGATTAACCTATACTTAGATCTAACCTGTTAAAAAAAGTTAACATCAATAAAATTGAAGAAAATTATTATTTTTTATTTTTGAACACGATATATTCAAATTTTGTACGTAACCGTTTTTTAATTTTTAGAGTGTTTTCAAATATCTTTCGTGTTAAATTTAAATTGGCATTTAATATCTACATTGATGATTAAGTTAACGGAATGATGACACAACAAGTTAAAATTATGACTAAATAAGAAAAATCAAGAAATACAAAATCGATACAAACTAGGTAAAATTACTACAAAACTCCTTATCTCAAACACACACTAGATGAGTTAGCATAACAATTCATCTGTTAAAATTTGGTGTTTATATATAAGATATAATAACGTATTTAGCCATCAATTTTTACATATTTATAAAATTTAACCCTTACTCTTTTATTGGGTCGATATTATTATTTTAACAGAAAACTATTTTACTCGTGCATCTAACATACATGAACTACTTTACTTATTTTCTCAATAAAGAAACTAAAATGCAATACTTGGGACGGTTTTTAGAAGAGAATTAAAAAGAAATCAGAATTTATTTATGAGAAATTAATATTAAATCGTTTTTTAGAAAAAAAATCCCAAATTTACAGAGTCATCAATTTCAAACGGCTAATCCCCACCTTTTGACCTTATCTCTTGTCAGTGACCCAATGAGAAAGGCATCCCTTTGACGAAAACTCGAATCTCTTTCATCATAAATCATAATCAATCTTTCACTTTTTCTTCGTAATTAAATCTCAATTCATTTCATTTCCCCCCTCTTTGTTCTGCTTCATCTATATAATAAACTCTGCTTTTATTTGGGAGTTTCTCAAAAGGGCTGGGTGTTCTTTGTTTTCGTATGAGCAGAGATGACGGTGGAATTGATGATGGGTCACGGCGGCGTTGGCGGTGGAGGCAACAGTTTTACAGTCAAAATGGAGGAAACTGCTTTGAAAGAAGCTGCTAATGCTGGGATTCAAGGTTTTGAAGAACTGATCAGATTGATGTCTAAAAGTCAGCAGCTTTGCTCACAAGATGTTTGTTTTAATGCCCCTTCAAGTTCAGAACCAGCTATGGAAATCCAAGCTGTTACAGATAAGACTGTAAGTTCCTTTAAAAAAGTTATTTCGTTATTGGGTCGACCTAGAATTGGTCATGCTCGGTTCAGACGAGCTCCTCTTAATCATCTCCCACAACAACAACAGATTCAAGTGAGCAAAGATGAAGAAGTATCGACTTTTAAGCCTTTATGTTCAACCCCAAGTTATAAGTTACCTCCTTTGCCAACCAAAAGCAGCCATGTTTTGAAGACTGGTGTTTTAGAGCGTGGGAATTCTGTTATGTCTTCATTGACTGGGGATACTGATAGCATACAACACCAACCGTGTTTCTCTCTTGGTTTTCAATTCACTAACCCTTCTTCTCATGGTAAACCTCCTTTGTCTTCAAAAAGGAAGTGTAATTCCATGGATGATGTTGCTAATCTCAAGTGTGGATCATCATCCTCTGCTCGTTGCCATTGTTCCAAGAAGAGGTTGGTCCTTGGTGCTTGGTTCTTCACTTTTTGATTGTGATTTTTGATGGTTTCATTTGATTTTGATTATGAATGTGTTCATGTAGGAAATCAAGAGTGAAAAGAGTCATTAGAGTCCCAGCTGTTAGCAACAAAATGGCTGATATTCCTCACGATGATTATTCTTGGAGAAAATATGGCCAAAAACCAATCAAAGGTTCTCCTCATCCAAGGTGTGTTTTTTCGATTAAATTTCGAATGGATTCTAATAGAGTGAATTCTACACCAAAGTTTCAATTTTTTTTGAAGTTGACTAAAGGGTTCCAAAGTTTTCAAACAATAATTCATGTATGTATTGAATGCCTTTTAGTTTGGTTTTCAACTACAAACAATAATCATATTCTATTTGGCAAAAAATTAATTGTTAATTTGACATTTTGCGGGGAAATGCATGGAGACTTTTGAATTAGAAATTCTTTTTACTAGAGAAATAGATAAATTAATTTATGTATTTAGATTAAAGAGTAAACTTGTACGAGATTAAAGAGTAAACTTGTACGAGAATAAAATTTTTAGCAGAAATAATTAATTTACTCTTTTATTTAACTTTTAGGGACTAATTTATCAAATTTTCTTAAAATACAATAGTATTTGTACTTTTTATTGTTGTTATAACATTGAATTATTGCCTTACTACTGAGTTGGTTCATTGAGTTCACTTTTTTTAACTCAGTCCCTTATGTTCTACCAAATTTCAGGGGCTATTACAAATGTAGCAGTGTCAGAGGTTGTCCTGCAAGGAAGCATGTAGAAAGAGCTGTAGAGGATCCAAGGATGTTGATTGTAACATACGAAGGTGATCACAATCATAGCCATAATATCACCACAGATGTCCCATCGGCTCTAGTTCTTGAATCATCATAAGATCATCCCACCCAACGGCTGAAATATCTATAGGGTTGTTCAGATTAGTCAATTTAGATCCATAGGTTCTGTCTCCAACAAGACAAAAGAAGATTGATTAGTGGGTAAGTTTAGCTGTTTCTAAAAAGTAAAAGAAAAAAAAAAAAGACAATATAGGATTCATTGTTCTTTTGGTATTGGAGGGGGGCGATAGAGTAGGAGATTATGGTGGATTTGGTGGTGGTGGGAGTTGAATCATGCATAGTGGTGGGTATTTTTTTTCTTTTAATGTAGTTGTTGATGTTCTTATACTCAATTACTAGAAAAAAAAATTCCTTTTTAATATAATATATATTATACAGAAAAATGGTCTGAATTTTGATTTGTTTATCTTGTATTTCAAGGCAAATAGGTATTGCAGTCAATGAATATGAAGTTGC
This sequence comes from Gossypium hirsutum, assembly GCF_007990345.1. Lineage (NCBI taxonomy): Eukaryota > Viridiplantae > Streptophyta > Magnoliopsida > Malvales > Malvaceae > Gossypium > Gossypium hirsutum. Next base: position 2,055,962 of record NC_053442.1, on the reverse strand, counting down.
TTCTTTGTGTTGAGTGCAGTGGGACAAAAGAAAGTAGAAAATGTGTAGCTTTTTTCTTAAAAAATGTGATATTGTTTAAGATTATTTTTACATTACTTCGAACTCAAAATAATTCAAAAAATCAAACTTCAAACGCAAGTGTCCCAAGCTCAAAACAACCCGACTCTAAACTAAAACAATTCCAAAATTATAAAGTTCGAATTAACCTAATCTAGCGCAAAATGCACTCGACTTACCCATATGGGTAGTGTTTCATAATCTAATATTCATTTAAAAAATTAGAGGAATAAAATAGGAAGTCAAAGTAAGTTATCTGGCATGTTGATTATTGTCCCTTCTTTTTTTTTTCCTCTTTCAATGTCAACAGCTGATGTCTAAATTTCTTTGCTTTTCATAGTCTTTTTCTTTTCAGATTGGGAATTTAGAATAAAACATTTTTGTTTTCTTTTTCAACAGTGGTTATTCTATGAAGATAGAGTTGAACGTTGCATCACAAATATACTTTTTCAACTGTTTAGGTCAAACTTAAACTATAATCCACTCATCTTTTTCTTGTCTACACTTTCTAATCTTTCATTTGAATTTCAAGTCTCTCAAAAAATTACTATTGTTGTATGGAATATGGATTCAAAGAAAAGTACCCTTTGATTACCTTCTTATGATTGAAGGGGGGGGGACCAATTTTCCAACTATGGGTTTGAATTTATGTACCATTAGTGTATGAATGGTACGTTTTTTTTCATCTGTTTTTGGTTTGAATTTAATTCTATTTTGGTGTTAGATGATATTTAAGTAAGGGAAGAAATTAATTTAAATACCCAAGGAAGAAGTTTAGTGCCACTTTTTTTCAGTTACTTACTGATTTTATGTATCCTATATTGATACCTCATTAAAAATACTTAAAAATTATATACAAATGAAAGTTAAAAAAAAAAAAAACTAAATGAACATTTTAACAATTGACAATATAAATCGATATATACAAGCAAATAATTGTATTAAGAGCTAGGTGACATTTTACCCTTTTATTTAAAAAAATAGTTAAATTAATCCTTGTACATTATATCAAAGAGTAAATTGATTCTTTCTGTTAAAATTTTCATACTATTAAAAAATAGCATGGTTGATGGGTTAACCAAACAAACATCATATTGTCGTACAATGCCAATTTTTAACTTTATTCTTTGATCTAACATACTTGGATTAATTTGCCTATTTTTAGTAAAGGGGGCAAATATAATCGGACTCTTAATATAAGGGCCTCCAAGGCACTTTTATCTCATTGTATTGTAATTTGGCGTAACTCAATCTCCTATTTTTATAATATCATTAGTTAGTCCAATCAAATAACATTCCAATTAAAAGGTTGACGTGAATTTTTTTTAAATATCCTTCCGATGCATACACATAAAAAAAACATATTTACATGATGAATTGAACAAAGTATTTTTAAGAAAAACTCGTGTAAAATAATTAATATCGGCGAACTGTTTATTTCAATTAACTAATAACATAAAACAGAAATATCAAATTATGTAAAATTAAAACAAGTAAAGAGTTTGAAATAATTAGTTTGCTTTTTTTCAAAATTGTTTACTTTGCCTAAATTTCACAATTAACAGTACGCATTGATACTACTGTTTTTTATTTTTCTTAATTGTGGGAAGGATTGGATCATTGGTTTAATTTCAAAGTCAACCTCCCTCCTTTTCCCACTTTTTATACCCAAACTAATGGCTAGGCTGATAGAAGGATTTGATTGATACCATACTAATAAATTGAGGAATCGGATAGAACATTTTGAAATTCAAAGACTAATTTAAAATTTAGACCATACTTGGAGCACATTTCATGGAATTAACCCACTTGTAATATTTAAACAAAATCCAATCATCCTTGTTGCTTGTTGTGTTAACTCTAGTCATTTTCTTGTTATTAAAGTATAGTCGATTGGATTTGGTCAATCAAAGGCTTTTTTTGACAGTGTATGAAAAGGAAAAAGTGTGAAAGGATGAATCTGAAACACACCAACTTTACTATGAAACCAAGAAAATATATATATAAAAAGAGAAGAGTAATGTACTACAAACCAAGCACTTTGATTTTTTGTTAAGGTATCTCTTGTACGTAAACTATTTCTTAACCCTAAAGTTATACCTACTACTACTACCACTACTAGATTCTCATTTTCACACTAAGTTGAAAAGATAAATTCACAAGACTTTCCAATTTTCCATTCTAATTACTTTGATCAAGTTTATTAGGGTTGATGGGTTAAAGAGTTCGAAATTCGTGTTCTATGGACTTTAATCAAATGTGTAATTTGATACATGAATTTTAATTTGGTATAATTATACACGTGAAACTTTAAATTTACTTCAATTGTGTGCATTTAAAGAAATAATTGCATCGATTTTTTTTTATATTGGATAAATATAAATTATCTGTGTATGTAATATGTAAATTTAAAATAGCGGTATATCGATAATTGTGTTAGTAGTTCGTGGAAATTGAATCAAATTAAAATTTCATATATAAAATTGTATAAAATCAAAGTTCACGTATAACATTGCACATTAAACTAAAATTCATGCGTAGTTTTAAGATTTATCCCAAATATATGATCATGAATATAATTTTCTTTTATTGATTTGTCATTATTTCAATTCAGTTACTTATCACTTAACGCAAAATATTTTTAATTTAATTTAATTTATTTCTTTTTAACATTATCCTTTAAATATTTTATCTTTAGAATTTTGCTTAATCTGTATTCAATATTTAAAATTTTAATTTATTAAACAGCACCTTAATTGACACCGTTGTTATTTAAAGATACTTAAACGCATTTTTTTCGATTTAAGGACTTGAGAGCTTACGAGTATAAGTAGACATTATATAAAAAAAATCCCTAAAGTAACTAGAGTCCATAATTCGACTATAATGATCCAATTAGAAGAATTCCTAACATCATCAAGCTAGCAAGACCTCATTGGGCCAATACCTTTCAGCTCAACTTTCATCTTGCAGGCTCTTATGGCCTTGCAATAGCCCACTCCATGATTGGCCTTCAAAGAACAAGGCCATATTCCGCTAGTCCATGAATTTATTGAAAACCATGATATGGTGGTCCAATGGAAGAAACCCAAAACGCTAATGGAAGATTAAAGAAAAGAAAAAGGTATCACACCAGAATTTGCTAGAATCCTCTTTATCATTTTCATTTCTCAATCAACAGTTTGTTAATACTTTTTTGCCTTTTTCAAAAAAAAAAAGAAAAAATAAAAAGAAGGTGATATACTCATAGAGAAAGATTCATTGATCGACGGAGAAGAAGAAAGGAAAGGACCAGATGCCATGGACCGTATGGACGCCGACATGATGGAGACGGAGGCCACCACCGCCGCCGCCGCAGCAGCAGCAGCAGCGCCAACTCAGCAGGTAGGACAGAATGATGTTGGTAAGGACCTGCTTACAATGGCTCGTAATCTTATTGATCAAGGCAAACCTTCTCAGGCTCTTCAAGCGGTAATCTTCATAAGATACCTTTTCAATTTCGTTCTCTTTTTCTCGATAGGTTAATGGGATTTGTTGGTTTCTTAATTTTTTTGGGTACTTAATGGTTAGTGAATATCATTTGTGTTTGCAAAAAATGAATAGAAAAAAACACATTGGGTGATTATGAATATATGTAAAGAACAATGGGGATTTATTATTGTTAAGAGTAGGGGTTAAAGGAGGTGTCTTGTAGAAGTAAAAAAAGGTTCAAAGTTTGAATTTTTGAGGTTGAAAGCAATTCTTTTTATGTCTTGGCAATTATTTGAGAATCCCAATCAATGAGCCAGTCTAAGGATGAACAAATGGTGAAGCATTTTGGTTTTGGAATGGAAAGAACCTAATGCGATTTCCCATGATATTGTTCATCGAAGTAGCTTTTCTTTGTTTTAGAACAATGGGGTTGAAAAAAATCTTGTTCTTTCGACATCTTTCTTATTGATTATAGACTTAAATGTCTTGTTGCTTCGATGTGATTAGTTTCGGATTGTTTCAACTTTCATTACTTTCGAAACTAGCTACTATTTTTGGATATTAATGAATTCGACATTTACTAGTTGTTCCCCTTTCGAATGTATTAGCTTTAATAGCTTGTTATTTTTCCATCAACCTTGAATTCCGATTGTTAATTAAGTATTGTTCCGCCACTTCTCACTGTAGGCTTTTTGAAGACTGCATTGATGGGTACAAGTATTGGTGGTAAAATACGAGGCATCCGAGTTGACCATCTTGGGCCAAACTAAAAATATGGCTTCTTTATCCTTTTTGGTGTTTGTCGATACAAGAAGGTCAAAAGTAGCTTTGCCTTTCTTAGGCAGGCAGCTATAATACAATTGAATACACACTATTAGTTTAACTCGGGTTAACTAGAGTAAACAAACACAGTAAGGATATGTAATGTCTGAGGTTTGAATTGATAGTTTAGCTAATCAAAGAGAGAGAATCAAAATTAATGGCCTTTCCTAACATGGATTCAGCCCATAAGTCACCTCCTTGCTAGAGAAAGAACTTGTCCTCAAGCTTGGAGTTAGGATAAACTTGGGGAAAGGTCCCCTCGTTACTAATAGTCGAAACCGATAACGGTTGTGGACCTACACAAACTTATAATAGATTCGGCTCATAATATTACTCCCTTGCTAGAGAAAGAGCTTGTCCTCAAGCTCTCGGAGTTAGGATAAACTTGGCGAAAGGCCCTTTTCATTACTAATAGTTGAAACCGATAGGTGTTGTGGACCTACCCTAACTTATTATAGATTCGGCCCATAATATCACTCCCTTGCTAGAGAAAGAGCTTGTCCTCAAGCTCGGAGCTAGGATAAACTTGGAGAAAGGTCCCCTCATTAAGTCAAAACCGATATGGGTCGTGGACCTACACAAACTTGTTATAGATTCAGCCCATAATATTACTCCCTTGCTAGAGAAAGAGCTTTTCCTCAGGCTCAGAGTTAAGGATAAACATGGTGAAAGGTCCCTTCCATTGCTAATAGTTGAAACCGATAGGGGTTGTGGACCCATACAAGCTTATTATAGATTCAACCCATAATATTACTCCCTTGCTAGAGAAAGAGCTTGTCCTCAAGCTCGGAGTTAGGATAAACTTGGCGAAAGGTCCCTTTCATTACTAATCGTCGAGACTAATGGGGCTCATGGACCTACACAAATTTTTTTATTAGCACCATTGAATACATCTTTACCCCTTAAATAAGGACTAGTCTTATTGCGTAAATAGGAAGCCTATTCTAGAAAGGAATTAAATCAACTGAAATAAAATTGCAACCTGAGGAAAGAAAAAAAATAGTAACCTAAGCCTTAATTAGAGAATCAAAAGTAATAGCCTTTCCTAACATAGATTCGGCTGATAATATTACTACCTTGCTAGAGAAAAAGATTGTCCTCAAGCTTGGAGTTAAGATGAACTTGGTGAAAGGTCCCTTTCGTTACTAATAGTCGAAACCGATAGGGGTCATGGACCTACACAAACTTATTATAGATTCGGCTCATAATATTACTCCCTTACTAGAGAAAGAGCTTGTCCTCAAGCTCGGAGCTAGGATAAACTTTGGCAAAAGGTCCCTTCCATTACTAATAGTTGAAACCGATAGGGGTCGTAGACTTAAACAAACTTATTATAGATTTGGCGCATAATTTTACTCCCTTGCTAGAGAAAGAGCTTGTCCTCAAGCTCAGAGTTACAATAAACTTGGCGAAAGGTCCCTTTCATTACTAATAGTCAAAACCGATAGGGTTCGTGGACCTACACAAACTTATTCTCATGTATTAGCACCATTGACTACATCTCTACCCTTTTAACAAGTCTTATTATGTAAATAGGAAGCCTATTCTAGAAAGGAATTAAATCAATTGAAATAAAATCGCAACAAAATGTAAGGAAAGAAATAAAATAGCAACCTAAGCCTTAATTAGAGAATCAAAATTAATGGCCTTTCCTAACGTAGATTCAGCCCATAAGATCAGTCCCTTGCTAGAGAAAGAGCTTGTCCTCAAGCTTGGAGTTAGGATAAACTTGGCACTAGGTCCCTTTCATTACTAATAGTCGAAACTGATAGGGGTTTTGGACCTAGACAAACTTAGTATAGATTCAGCCCATAATATTACTCCCTTGCCAGAGAAAAAGCTTGTCTTCAAGCTTGGAGTTAGGATAAACTTGGCGAAAGGCCCCTTTCATTACTAATAGTCGAAACTGATAGAGGTCGTGGACCTATGCAAACTTATTCTTATTTATTAGCACCATTGAACACGGTTCTATCCTTTAAACTGTGTTCTATTTTGCATATGTTTGAGCTTCTTGTATATTTCTGCTTGCCAGCTTGCTGATCACTGTTCTGCCATAGCTGAGGATCGTTGGCTCTTGATTCTGCCTTTATTTAGAGACATGCGCCCTGGACCTACTTGCTCCTCTGTTTTAATCTCTGCTTATCTGTTATGGAACAGGTGGTGATGGCTGTAAGAACTAGAGGCGGCGATGAAGCTGTGTTTCAGTCATTATACCGTGCTCGTGAAGTGTACAGAACTAAGCTGCAAGAGAGCACGGCAGTTGATCAGCTGGCTTCTCTGTTTGCTGAGTGTGCAATAGCTGAAGCACAGCCTTTGAAAACCGAACCAGTACCATGCAACCCCAATGATCCATCGGTTGCACCAGATGCTCACGGGACTTCTATACTTGCCGAAACAGGTAGAATGCAAATCGTATTGGACGCATTCTCGGATGGAAGCAGCTTTATCTGTTTACAGTGCGGTGGTCTCGTTAGTAATCATCGTAAAGATGAGCATTATGCATACTGGTGCTGCAATATGTAAAATTGCTCACTTTATAGAACCTCTCGCAATGCTTGCTATGAGACTCATGACATTGGTGTACCATTTGATAATCAGTATAAATTGTCATTTTACCAATCAAAAGTGAAGCAAAATCTGTTCCTTTGCCAAGAATTAGAACACTGTACTTCATCAGTGAGAAGGTTTTTGTCACAGAATAATGAGTTAAAATTTGATTTAGTGCACAATAATGTATCATATAATCTTATTGTACCAAAGTTAGATTGCTCACTTTTATCTATGGAATTATTTGGTTTCAACAGCACTGAATGAGTTCATTCAATGGCACTTCTTTTTACCATGGTTATTGAAACAGATTGGACCGGTGACCAGACTGGCGCTGGTATACTTGTTCGGGTTGAATCAGCTTTTGAATAGACTATTTGAAATCTGATTAAACCGGTTGAATCAAGACAGGCCTAGTGGTCTGATTGGGTTTACAATAATCTAGCGAGAGACGTGAAGAGCTAAAGACTTTTCCATTTATAACCATAAGAAGCTGAAACATATGAACATTAAAAATTTACACATTGGTAAAAACTGGAGAACTAAAAAGGAAAATACTTATTATACTGCATCTTTCATACAGATTATTCATGACTTTCTTCTCTCAATGTGTATGTTACTGATGAGCAATAAGCCAAAACCTTTGAGACAGCTGAAGGGACTATATCCCTTATATTTTTGCTTAAGCATCAACACTGAAACCATGTCAACGAACTCGGCACACCGTTGTCATCGGCAACATCGGCACTTCTTTACAAGCAAGAAAAAATAAACTATTTATATTTGAAGATGACAAATTTATAGTGTTGATATTTTCAAAATCAACTATACTGATACGGTGTATGTCGATTCCTATTAGCCAGTTCCGATACACTGCATCAACAAAGAGAAAAAGATCATGATTCTCATAAGCTATCGTACTAAGGAAAAAAATTACCTGCAGTTTTTCCTAGGTTCCACTGCACCATGGCCAGAAATCAAAGATTAATACGGCCAATATAATCTCGTACCATGGAATATCGAACTCAGTACAGAAAACTTCGTGAACGAGGCTTTGCCTTTATAATGTTTTCGTCACTGTGCCTAATCCATTCTGAGAGTCTCCAGGGCTTTTGCCATTTCCATTTGTATTGTACGTGCCATTTGTTATGCCATCTTTTCCACCTCCATAGTTTTCCATTACCGGGTCGTCCTATGGCGACTAACTTTTTCATTGGTAATTGACTGAGTGGTACCATCTACGCAAGCAGAGGGAATCCAACCATGGATGAAAGTTGATTGCAAGTTGCAACACTATGATTAAGGTTAGATAATGGCATTACCTTTCGTGTTTGATCTATGAACGACACCAACTCTCTGACTGGGACGTTTACTATACCAGGGCTATATTTCAGCTGTTTCTGTACTGGCACAGACATTGGAGACAACGAGCCATTCATGTCATCAGCGATGTGCTTCAATGAATTCAGTGATGTAGCCAATGCAATGGCGACAGCTTGCTCTCTTAATTTTAGCTCATTCTCTACATCTTCTCGTTGTAACTCGCTTTGTCGCAACTGACTTACAAGTTCTTTAAGCTGTTCTTTCATTTCCTTGATTTCCATGTCTTTTTCCCATAATTGGCATCTGTTCATAACATATAAGTACCATTTTAAAGACCCTTATTAACCATAATTTGTTTGTTCTAGAGAAAGTACCTTGCATCACCAAGAGAATTAAACATGTATTGAAGTAAGTTCTTTGCATCTCCCATGGACCGCAACTGATTCCAACGCCCACGGTTAGTTAAAGAACGCTCTCGTTCTTCTGCTTCCGAAAGTTGTGAAGCCATTGCTATAAGTGAATCCGATGATATGTTAAGCATATTCTCAAGTGAAGCTATTCTAGTCATTCTTGCATTTAGTGTCATTGAGGATGCCCTGTGGAGCAGTACAATACATCAATATAACCCGTATGGCGGAAGATAAAATGCATGTAAACAACCGATACCTTGCAAATCTGTTCTTCAAAACAGCTAACTCTTCCGCCATTGCAGCTCGACTGGTGTTTGAGCATAATAAATGAAAGTGATATAAGAATAATTTTTATATATCATGCATCAGTATTAGTACACAAAAGGGATTTTGTTACATACACTTGGCTTTGACTCTCGTACTCAGACCGAACTTCATGTACATTCACCACCACTTCTAATTCGTGTTCTAGCCATTGTTGTAATGCTTTGTCATTTGTCTGCAAAAGCATACCTGAGTTATCTTGGGCAGATGATTTACGAGCTTTGAGCAACTCTTTTAGTCTCTTGGTAGCCATGGCTGCCTCCTCGGTTTTTCTTTGGAGAACCATTTTCTGCCGTTGGTTTATAGCTTGCAGCTTGTGTCTTTCATACTCATTTCTCCAGCCCTCTTTTCGCAACTACTTGTACATTCATGTTATTAATTAAGTACGTAACGAAGTGTGTGATTATTCTTATGTAATATCAGAATGTAATATACAAGGAACCTGCAATAGTTCTTTTTCTCTAGAAGCTTTCCATTGACGGAATTGGTCGGCCTCTTGTTTTATCCTATGTTGTAACTGAACCTTTTGTGCCTTTATGAATTGAATTTCATCTTGCAGTTGTTTTGTTGCTTCATCGCTCTTATGTTTCAGCTTTAAAACTTGAACTTGGTTCTCTTGTTTTCTCTTAAAATCCAGAATCTGTGCTTCAAGGGACTTCAGTTTTTGAGCATGTATGTCCTGCACTCTTTGTTTTTGTCCTTCAGAACCGGCAGAAAGATTTTCAATTTCAGCCAGTAAACGATCTCGTTCTTGCTGCAACAATGAAATATGTTAACAAATGTTAAACAAGCACGGTTTTTCTTCGAGTTAAGCAAAAAAAGCAATGTGTTTTTAAACCTGCACAGCTCTTTTCTCATCTTCTAGTTCCTGAATTTTCTTCCCAAAATGCTGCTTGAGTGCAACCGTGTCGCCTCCGAAAAGTTTCATCTTGGACTATTCGAAACATAATAGATGAACATAGAAGAATTAGCTAGTGTTTGAAAAGTTACCAACAATTGAACAATATACCTCTTTCTCCTCGAGACGTCTATTCAACTCGTGTGACTCTTTGTCCATCGTGTTCTGTAGAAGTTTGTGCTCCCATTCTTTAGCTGCCTCTTCATCAAAGTTTCTCGAATCTATTTCACATTGCTCCGTAATGTTGCATTTTTTGCGGTACTCATGAAGTTTTTGGCAAAGATCCTCATTAGTAGCTTCAAGCCAAGCAATTCTTTCCTTGAGAACCTACAACAATAATTCCTATTAGAATACTTGTGGACTGAAACAAGTAGTTAAGGGTAACATGATACCTGCACTTCATCGGAACCCCCACGAGCACAAAGTTCGGCTTGCAGATACTGTAATTGTTGACGCATTTTTAGCATCTCGTTGGACATAGGATCTCGGTTAACCTATTTAAAGCCAAAAATAAGAATGAAAATCCTGTATGGAAACTATTTTGAAAATCATTCTCTTTGAACTTACAACAGGCTTGTTTTGGATATTACGAGCTCGATTTGCATACTTCAAAGTATTAAGAGTTTCCTCGGCATTGATATCGGCCGGACTAATGCAGGCTGCAACGAAAGAAATTCGTTAAGGAATGCTTGCCACCAAGTGTAATCAAATAATGGCAGTACCTATCATGACAGTTCTGTTGTTGCCACCAAGTGAATCCTGTCCAAAAATGCTTGCATTTTCAGCGCTTAATACAAAACAAATCGAGGCAACATAAAGATATCAATATACCAGTCATACCTGCAAAAGCCGAGTGAGTTTACTATCTCGATATGGAACGTGAATACCTTCTTTGCGTTTTTTTTCGTCACCAAGTGCACTAATGACATTACCAAGTGCAAGCAAGCCCTTGTTGATATGAACTCCTATTTAGATGATACATGGCAATTACTTGATGGAGAAGATTACTTTCGTGATACGAAGAAACAATAAGTGATGCCACTAACCTTCTTTAAAACGCATACCATCAGAACCTGTTCTTTTTGCTCGTTCCGAACCAGCGAGGTCTACTAAATGTAACTTGGCACAAAGATATTCTTCATTCATAACGTCATTAGTACTTCCATCTCCGGTAATAGGCATTTGCTGTAACGTGATGATGAAGATTGCATGCGAGCGACTATACAAACACATATCGTTACAGCAAATTATTACTAAAGCATACTAAATTAACGAGAACAGAACATGAATTAACCTTGATTGGTTGTTCATGTTCGTACTCCCGGTTGCTCGACTCAACGATCCTTGCTCTAAGCAAGCTGCCATTTCTTTTAATGTAGTAACACTAACTTCAGTAGATCCTGCTAATGTAATAACGCCATTCGATGATTCACGAATCTGAATAGGTGGTTTTCCGGGGACATGTACTTTTCCTGTGCTCGCAGTATCTGATTTGTTCGGAGACGTCGGATCCAACAAATCATGCACTTCTTCTTTCAAAATCTTTCAGCATAAAAACCATATATGTAAGAACTATAAATTATGAAAACATTTACAGTTCTCTTACAGGAAATGCATGATAACAAACCTCAATGAAGGAAACATGTAATTGGAACTGGATTTGATGTTTTAGACTATCAATCTTGTTGAACAAAGCATTCATTACTTGTGGAGTGATTCCTATATGACAACTATCTTTGAAACCTGTTCCCATAGTATATGTTTTACCTGATCCAGTCTGCAAATTGGAACTTAAAATCACAACAACAAAACTGAAAGCTATACAATAGTTATCAGTGTCTTGTAAGAGATTCAACTGTATATACCTGACCATAAGCAAGAACAGTAGCATTATATCCTTGGAACAAACCATTAACAAGTGGAACAATACATTCATCGAACATGGAAGATGCCGGTGAACCCATGGTGCTACCGTAGACATGATCAAATGTAAAGGAATGTGTCCCAATTTGAACCTGTAAGAAACAAACATAGAAACTAACTAAATTCAGCATTTAATCACCGAAAGATCCAGATCTCTATATGAACAAGCAATTTTTTAACAGTGTGAACACTTGTATTTGGTCTAAAAAGTGACAGTACCTGAGGTTTCCCTGGGGTAACAGTAACACAATCATTACAGCCTTGAAGCTTTTCATCAACAATAAGTGGTCTTACATGAACAGCAACCTTAACACAACAATCCTCAGAAACTGGAGTAGTTTCCATAGGAAACAGCTAAACAAAGAAAAAAAGTTTCACAATTTCCAAACACAAAGAGAAAAGAAATAAAGAAACAACCCCCCCCAAGAAAAAAAAAGAGAAAATAATATTCCTTTTTTGTAAGAGTTTTGTTTTTTTAGTAATGCAACAACTAGTGAAGGGAATGAGTTGCCTGCTGTTGTGAAAGAACAAAGAAGAAAAGAAATAGAGAGGTAGAGGAACTGCAGGGAAGGGTAGTTGAGGAACAGTCATATGATTTTTTCTTTGCCTTCACTACAAAATCCCACAAGTAAAATTAAAACATACTTTCATGACACTCATTCCCTTTTCAATCTCTGTTTGTATCTATGTTTCTAACCTTACTTGTTCTTTTTTTTGTCTTTTTTAGCTCTACCCTGTTTACTTTTCTTACAGAATGTTTGGAAAGGAGAGAAAACGAAATGTATAATCTTAGTTTCAAACAATTTCTCGTTTGGAAACTGAAAGAAAAGAGGTAAATAATAATTATTTATGTAAAATTCAATTTTCTTTTTTAAAAATTGCACTGGTTGTAACCTTATCGATCAATTGTACTGGAAACCGATCAATGCATCTCCTAGAAGTAAGGCAGATAATTGTTAAAGATGTGTTGTTATGATATTTTAATTATTTTTTAATTTTTAATAATTTATTTAATTGAAATTGAAATAAAAATCAAGGGAGGGATTATAGATAAATTATAAAATTTTGGATCAAAATGCAATCTTACCATTATACTTATTTATATTTTCGTAAATTCTAAAGAGATTAATAGACATATTTATCATTTTTAGGGAGTCAAGACTACGTGGAGCCTAGTTTTCAATAATTCATTAAGAAAAAGTAATTTAATATATTTTAATTATTAAATACAATAATGAATAAATCTATGCATCACACAAGGATGAACCTAGATTTAATTTATTCTCGTACTTCACGAATTTCTCATATTAGTTTGCGGTGGAATGTAATTAAACACGTGGACTAAATTTTAAATGAAATTATAAATATTACATAAATAATTTTAATATAATAGGTTAGAAAGAAGAAATAGTTCTAAAATTTTAATGATATTGTTTGTTTTATTTAATATGTTTATTCAAACCATCCAATTATTAATTGTAAGCTAACTCAAATCCGAGTCCGATATTTAAAGTCTAAGCTGACTTTGGATTGATTGAAGTGTCTAATTGATACTATACTTAATTAAACAATTTAAAATTTATAATGTTTGATGCAAATAATCCTATATATATATATATTTTTTTTTGTTTTTGGTACATATTACAAATTGAGAAATGGAATAACAACAATAAAGTTTAAACCTTGATATTTGGATTTCAACAAAGAATGGATATTTTAAAAAAAACAGAATTGGTATTCGAATTGGTGAGACCATCAATTTTCGTTTTAACTAATTTTACAGTGAATCTATTAATAATTAAATAAATATTTAAAATATTCACAAAATTAATAAAAATATTTAAAAATTATAAAATTCATCAGTTCTTTCTTTTTTCCATTTTGGGTTTTTGTTATAAGATTTCATGATCGTAATGTATGGTAGAAAACAGGGATGACACAAACACATAAGCCAAGTGATATCTAATCATATACGATTTTTGAAAAAAAAAAAAACTTTGGTTCATACATTTATAGACTTTTATTAGATATATTGTTTTTTTTGGTGTTTAGTACCAATAAAGGTTCATTTCCGAAATTATTTATAGAAATTGTCGTTTTTAAAAATAATAATGAGTATGGACTGAAAACCTAAAAACGTGCTGATGTAGACGCGTTTTCAAGAGATAACCTAGAAAAATGCTTTCATGTCAGCACTTTTTTCCTTGTGTCAGATTTTTATACTTTTTTTTCCTGACCGTTGGAGGCCCAACGGCCAGATTTTTAAACAGCCATTGGAGGTGACTGTTGAGGGAAAACACGGCCAAAAGCGCGTCTTCGTCAACGCTTTTTAGTGAAGCATGTCCACATCAGAGCGCTTTTGCTTGACACAAGAAAAAAAGCGCTGACGTAAAAGCGTTTTTCTGGGTTATTCTCTGAAAACGCATCCACATCAACACTTTTTTAAGTTTTTGGTTCATACCCATTATTATTTTTAGAAACGGTCCATTTCCGTAAATAATTTCAGAAATGAGCCTTTATTGGTACTAAACCCTTTTTTTGGTTTAAATTGTTAGCTACGATTTGACAATATTAATTTTTAATATTATAATTCATGCAATTAAATTGACATAATGATATTTTTGTCCTCCAACTTTGAAAAAAAGTCATTGTGGCCCTTTTATAGTTACCTCAAAAAATTTTAAAAATATTTTTTCATCACCATACTTAAGCTCAAGTGTTTGGAAAATAAAATATAGTCAATAATAATTTTTACAGTTATCTCAAAAAAAATTAAAAATATTTTTGGGGCACTATACTCAATCTCAAGTGCCCCCGAAAATGAAATATAATAAACAATAATTTTTATAGCTATCCTAAAAATTTTTAAAAATACTTTTGCACCACCATACTCAAACTCAAGTGCCTTGAAATTGAATTATAATAAGTAATAATTTTTATAAGTATCACAGAAAATCTTAAAAATATTTTCGAACCACCACACTCAAGCCTAAGTGTCCCGAAATAAAATAAAATAAAAAATAATTGTTACAATTATCCCAGAAAATTAACTTTCCGAATTTTTTTTTAATTTTTTGGATAACTGTAAAAATTATTATTTATTATATTTCATCTTCTTGGCACTTGTGCTTGAGTATGGTAGTCCAAAAATAATTTTTTAATTTTACGGGATAATTGTAAAAAAATATTTATTATATTTCATTTTTAAAAAATGTTAAAATTTTTATTTATTTTGGAATTATTTAATAAAAAAATACAAGTTTAAGGGTAAAAAAAGGAGAATCTAAATAGAAGGATAAAACGATTTTTTTTTAAGTTGAAAAATCAAATAAGTTATTATGTTTATTAAATTTATGTTAGATTTAGGCATATCTATTTACATGGTTTTCAAATTTCATTTTTACTTCAAATTCAATATATATAATTATATAAGTGAATATTAAACAAATTAAATATAAATTCGAGCCTTAAAAATGACATAACTTAATAAAATTAAGTCGAATGTATAGTGAATAAATTTAGAAATTAAAAAGCAATTATCATATTGTAGCACAATGTTTCTAAAGCCCATGTCCCGAGCAAGATCCTGCGCGCCTCGACCCACATAGGGTGCACATACTCGAGCAGTATTTGTGTGCAACCCCGCAGCACCATACCGTCCGCATCATGGGTGATAGCTCCCACGCCTACCACTCGAGCAGCAATATCAACTGCGACATCCACGTTTAATTTAACAGAGCTTTGGTCGGGTGAACGACATCTTATTGTGATATCCACTCCAACAATTTAGCTTTTTCGGCTAAAACGACGCCAATTCTTGTTCATCAATCAGCTATGTTATCATTAGCCTACCATTGGCTACTATCTACTAGTTCAAAGTGGAGACGTTTATGCTTGATTATTTTGATAGTCAACTGAGAATCTTGTTTAATAGATGTCAAATCGTATTTTGGATATACTGATTATAACTCTATAACTCACAATATTATATCACAATCCGCATAACATCCAAAATCAATATATTTTTTATTTAGTCAATCATTATCGTAACTCTTAATAAGAGCTTACCATCATAAAACTCTAAATCGCAAAATCTACCTTTTCCTATCAAATGTCCACATTTTTTTTGTTATCATCAATCTAAGATAGTTGCTCTAGTGACCATCAATCGTGCAGGGTATAATAATGTAGCATATTAAACATTCAAATAAATTTGTTGTTATCCTTTCCTAGTTTTGAATTATTAGTTTATCTTATTGGTAAATTAGCTGTTTGAATTTCTATTTTAAATGTAACCATCCATCTTTAACTCTATAGATGTATTTTTCTATCAATACATTAATGGAGCCATTTCATAAGCCTCCGTTACTTCAATAAAAAAACTCTAAACCTCAAATCTTAAATTTTAATTTTTAAATCGTAAAATTTTAATAATCTAGATATAATTTTAAAAATTAATAAAATGTTTAAAATTCATTTTTCTCCAAAAACTAGTATTCCCACCTATGCTTCACATGGAGTTAAATATTTATTCTTTTATAGAGTAAAAAGTTAAAGGTTGCAATATGCTCTAAATTTTTATACTATATATATTTTTGGAATTTAACTTTCATAATTTTATTTTCAGAAATTTAATCTCTCTACTTTTTCAAGTTTAAAAATGCAGGTCTATTTATTAACATTGTTAAAATTCATTTGTTTAAATTTTTTGGTGTGGAAATTTAAAATTAAAAAAAAAAAACTCACTTGGTATCCATGTAACAAAATGGCAGTATAATAGACTTGAATTTTAAAGAGAATTTTAACAGTGTTAACAAATTTTAAAAATTCACATTAACATTTTAATCAAAATAAAGTATTTAGACTAACTAATGACATTACAAGAGTTGAGGTACTAAATTATTTCAAAATCGAAGTATAGAGATTAAATCTCAAATTTGAGCGAAGTATAAATATCAAACTGAAAATTAACTATTCTTATATAATCTCAAAAAACTGAAAATTAGACTTGTTCAAGTACTATAGATTTTGTTCTATTCGGATTAGGTTTGTGTAAATTTTTTTTACATAAAATTAATTTGATGAGACCTGAATTATTATTTATTAATGCAATGTATTTTAATTAGAAACAAAATCTATAGTCCTTTGAATAAATATATAAAGGCTAAGGGTTAAATTTGTTATCATCGTTATACATAAAACACCAAATAAACATTTAACAACACAATTTTTGACAAAAATATTATTTTATTTTTAATCTAACGTACATGAATTAATTTATTACTTTTTATATAATATAATACGAAGACTACTATAATATTTTTATCAAAATTAAACCCACCCAACAATAGATTTTCTTTTTCGAATTCAGACCAAACAACTAAAGGAAGGCCCACTTTTTTTTTTTTGGTCCTTCTTAGGGATTAGCATGTCAATTATTTTTAAAAAAAATTGATTATTCCATCTTAGTTTCCCAACCTTGAAAAGGTTTCAAAAGTACACATTCATATGTCATTGTGTTGAATTATTTATTTAACATCTTGGAATACGGTTGTCTTTCCAATATGTTGTTTTATGTCGGTCCAATTATTTTGGGTTTCATTTTCCTACACGCATGTTTCTATGTTACACCTTCACATGGCTTGTCATAACTCTAAAGTCAAAAGTTATATACCAGTGCAATATTCATCATTAATTGGACATCTCTACGTTTCTATTTTTAGAAGTAATACCACGTTACTCAACAAATATTGGGCACATGAGGATTGACTCAATTTCATCAAAGGTCAAGTTTTAAATTAGTGTCTAAATTTTTTTTATCAATTTTTTTATTAAATTTGGTTTAAATGCTTAAATATGTTTCATATTAGATTCTGCTTGAATTGACAAGAAAATATCAATAAAATATTTTAATGTTTGAGGACCAATCTAATATTTGAACATAATTTGAGAATATTTTATGCAAGAGGATATTGTTTTTTATTCTTTTAACTCGAATTTAGTGTATCTCTGTATGTTAAGTACAAAGTATTTATTTGACATGAAGTCAAGCTACGAATTAGGAAAAGAGTAATTACATTAATGGGGTTAGAACTTGAGTGGTGTTACAAATTGGGAAAGGGAGAATTACATCAATAAGGGTTTTTCTTTTGCATAAAGTCAAGTTACAAATTGAGGAAGGAGGAAACTTTTTAGGTGCAATACGAGTCCAAACTCTTAGACCCACACACGCTACACTATCATACAGGCAAGCCTGTGGATTGAACATTGGACTCGGGTCTGGATGAACTCACTTTAGTTAATTAATCTATTGCTCAAGTTTCAGGAATAAAGAATTACATCAATAGGGTTTGAACTCTTATCATGTTATAAATTAAGAAAGGAAAAATTACGTCAACGGAATTTGAATCTTGATTATTAAAGAAGTATCAACAAAAATCTTAAACCACTACCCGTTTATGGGTTTGATATATTAAATCAAAATTTATTATTAATTTTTTTAAAATAAATTTCAATTATTATTTTTATGATAAACAATGTAGGAATTTGCATTATTCTTTTAACATATTCCCCCATGTGCTTTCTACCCCACATGCTTCCACATCACTAAAAATTAATTCTCAACCTTTTATTTTTATTTTTATCAAAGCACCAATCTTTGTCCCCATTTCATTCTATTCTTACGAGCAAAAAGTTTTTAACCCAATTATCAAAAAAATTAACTGTAAACAGTGCACCATGTTTCTTCATTAGTACAATTTAATATCTAAGGTTTTTCATTATTCATATAAATGTAATGTGATACATGCACGAACGATCTTCAATCGTCATAGGACATCTCAACTCAAAAATGTCAGGATCTCATTTAAAAAGTCGTTGCAATAAATCTATTAATTTCCCAAGCTTGAAAATTGACAATTTTGGTGATTGGAATTTAATAAATTTCAAATCATCCGTGCATGTATTATTCCCCCTTTCCT
The DNA here is from genome assembly GCF_007990345.1 of Gossypium hirsutum. Taxonomy (NCBI): domain Eukaryota; kingdom Viridiplantae; phylum Streptophyta; class Magnoliopsida; order Malvales; family Malvaceae; genus Gossypium; species Gossypium hirsutum. The sequence continues at coordinate 2,037,207 of NC_053442.1, read as the reverse complement.
CGAAAAAATTCGTCTTCAAATCTTGTCTTTTATCGAATTTTAATTTGACTTGCTTAGCTTTTGACATTATTGTTAGGTTTTAAGGTAATTTGAACTCGTCTGAAAGTAAGAGACCAGCATCATAATGATTAATTTCAAACATCATAATTATTACAAAAAGAAAATCTAAATTGGATTCTTTTTATCTTGTCAACCATCATATAATTTTTCTGCCGTAAATAAAACACCAAAATTGCTGATAAAAATCTAAATTGGTAATAACCCTTTTGATGATAAAATTAAAACCTTTTTTCAATGTGTTGGAGAAATAACATGTGCTGGATTGTGGGGTTTCAATCATGGGGATGCTTTCAATTTTGCAATTAGGTTGTGGGATTTTCCAGAGCTTTGGTTGGGCTCTCTTACTTGAACTCCTTTTTTCTTTTTTCTTTTTTAAAGTTTTTTCGGAAATATTTTTATGTTATATATTTGGATATAAACAAGAAATATAATTCTTTAAAATGAATAATAAGATGTTAATTTTATGTTGGTGTAAATGAATCCTTTTCTATATTGTATATTTTCTTTTGGGCAACTACTTCCATCCGTTCTAGTAACTATTGGCTGCGTCCAGCCTTCTTCAATTGCCTCCCAAGCAGCAACATCATCAGACATGATAAACGCCTTCATATGAGGTTTCCAATAAACGTAATTTAAAGGGCCTACTAGAGGCGGAGCTCGAGATACCAAAATTTCTTCTCTCATAGGTTCCATAGTTTCAAACTTATCATTGGATCCTCTTCAAGTGCCTTATAAAGCGAAACAAAATTAGCCCGCAAATATGATAAATTCTACTATGCCTAGAATTCGTTGCAACGATAAATAGAACAAAAATTGAACTTATCAGGAAACAAGAGAGGAAGAAGAAACGACAAAACAGTCCTACGTCTGCGAAGCCTTACTTAAAATATACTCTTATTTAATCACTAAATCAAACAACCGTAACAATTTATCTCTATCGGCTAAAACTCATAACCCCTTACAAACCAAATCCATACTGTCACAATAGACAACAAAACCACAATCAATAAACACCAAATATCACTCTCAACTCTACTCAAACGAGTTTATCACCAATCAAACTGTTAAGTATGACTCCTATTTTCAGTTAAATTTGAGAAATAATCTTCTAGTTAAACTCTGTTTATTTGTTTCAATCAAACACTGATTAGTTTAGATTATTTTATTATTATTTGACATATGAATTTAGCCTATAAATAGGCTCTTTTACAACCTTAAAAAAAATACCCCATTTAGAGATTAGAACTCATAACATATTTAGAGAATTTTGTGTTTACATTTTGAGGGTTCTTTGTTTTCGGGGTTTGGGTTTAGTTTTATCTCCATATTTTGTACTCTTCATTCTTTTTCCATTATAGCAAAATTATCTTTACTCGTGGTTTTTTATCCTCTTTAGAGGGGTTTTTCTACGTTAAATTTGTGTGTTTAATTTCTCAATTTATTCCGCTATTTTTGTTACTTGTTGCTTAATCAGGTCGATCCCTAATAAGTGGTATCAGAGCTAGTTCAATTTTTATAGATCAGCCCATTCAGATATGGCAACAACAAGGTTTGAAATTGAGAAGTTCGATGGTGAGACAAATTTCAATCTGTGGCAAGTCCGGATGATAGCAATTCTAGTTCAATCCGATTTGAAAAAGGTTGTTACCGGAAAAAAACCTGAGAATCTAAATAAACCTGGCAAATTTCAAGCAGTGATGATTTATTGTTAGTGTCAACGAGCGATAACTCTAAGCTCATGTCCGAGTGGATCCTAGATTCGGGATGTTCTTTCCACATGTGTCCCAATAGAGAATGGTTCTCCACATACAGTTCGGTTGAAGGTGGAGTTGTGCGCATGGGAAACAATTCATCTAGTAAGGTAATTGGTCTTGGTACTGTTAAAATTAGGATACACGATGGGACGATTAGGACACTCTCAAATGTTAGGTATGTACCTGATTTACGAAAGAATCTCATCTCCTTGAGTATTTTAGACTTGAAAAGATGTAGAATCAACATCGAGTCAAGCGGTATTAAAGTATCTCGTGGAGCTTTCATTTTGTTAAAAGGTAAAAGAACTGACAGTCTTTATATTCTGGAAAGTTCTACAGTGACCGGTGAAATCGGACGTCCCTCGTCCGTTACAGAGTCGAAGTCAACTCGTTTGGAGCGGAGGCAACTTGGTCATAGGAGGGAAAAATGTATGATCGCTTCGTTGAAGAGAGGTTCTCTTTTGGATGCAGGTTGTGAAAAGTTAGGGCACTGTGTTTGTGAAAATCAGACCCGGATTAATTTTGATTTGGCAGTGTACAAGTCGAAGGCTAGAAGTCTTCCAGTTTCTAAGCACAAATTCGACTCAGTTAATTCCCTGCATAATTCAAGATAGGCTCGTGGCGGGCTTTGGCAAAGATGGCGTTGTAGAAATATGAGTCAAGGTGGAGATTTGTTAAGTATGACTCCTATTTTCAGTTAAATTTGAGAAATAATCTTCTAGTTAAACTTTGTTTATTTGATTCAATCAAACACTGATTAGTTTAGATTATTTTTTTATTATTTGACATATGAATTTAGCCTATAAATAGGCTATTTTACAAACATTAAAAAAACACCCCATTTAGAGATTAGAACTCATAACACATTTAGATAATTTTGTGTTTACGTTTTGAGGGTTCTTTATTTTCGGGGTTTGAGTTTAGTTTTATTTCCATCTTTTGTACTCTTCATTCTTTTGCTATTATAGTAAAATTATCTTTGCTCGTAGTTTTTTATCCTCTTTGGAGTGGGTTTTCCACTTTAAATTTGTGTGTTCAATTTCTCAATTTATTCTGATATTTTTGTTACTTGTTGCTTAATCGGGTCGATCCCTAACACAAACAAGAATATGAAACGCACAACACAAGAAAAATAATCACCATGTAGACTCAAATCAACTATTTACCACATATTTCTTTATAAAATACAAATAGCTCAAATCTTCTTCTTTTTTACATATGTATAGCGGATGAATAATCAATATGTAGACTCAAATCAACTATTTACCATAAGAGCATTAGAAAACTTGGTAGTTCTTCAAGCATGGCCAGAATTTTCGATAACTCCATTACTTTTTGATATTCTGTGCATTTTGATATCCTCAATCAAACGTTTCAAATCATTATAAGATGAATGGCCTTCTTCAACAGCTTTCTTTGCTAATTCCCCAAGTTTTTTAGCTCTTTTGTTCATATCAATTGCCTCCTCAGTATCCCCCATCACTGCATTAATCGTCATGAGAATATCATCCCCACTTTTTATCACTAGTGAATCCTCCGTTGCCCATGCTTGCCACACCTCGTTGCCAATTGATACTCCCAAATTCAGCACTTGAGTCACCAGCTTTTCATTGTAGAATTGCTCGGCGAAAATCGGCCATGTGATGAAGGGTACACCTGCAACAATCCCTTCGAGTATCGAGTTCCACCCACAATGTGTTAAGAAGCCTCCAATGGCTTCATGTTCGAGTATCAACACTTGAGGTGCCCACCCTCTAATAAGTAAACCTTGCCCGTTTTCCTTTATTTTGTCCTCAAATCCTTGTGGCAACCATAGCTCTTGCTCTTCATCTTCGAACTCACCGTTGCTTGTTTTTAACACTTTCCCAACAACCCAAATGAATGGATGGCCCGAAGCTTCGAGTGCATAAGCAATCTCCGTTGTTTGTTTTTTGTTGAATCTAGTTAAGCTTCCAAAGCAGATGTAAAGAACAGATCTGGGTTTTTTGCAATCAAGCCAATTAATGCAGTCGTGCTTCGAAATTGATGTTTTTTCACCTCTATCAACTTTATCAACAGTGTCTCTATTGACCAGAGAAACGGGGCCAATGTGCCATGCTTTGATTCCTAAAACATTCCTACAATGATCTGCATAACCAGGCTCTAGCTCATAAAAACTGTTCATCAACACCCCAAAGCTCTTCCTCTGGGATTCTCTTAACTTATCGAATAACTCAGAGAATTTATTTTTGGCTTTAACAATGTCTGGCAACTGTGATCTAGTGAGTTTCACTTCATGAGGCAGTCCTGGAACAACGAATGTTTCAGTCTCCGACTCGATGCTCTTATGAGGCTCATAAAGTGTAATATTCTCCAAGAGACAAAGGTTAAAGAATCCGCTTCCATTGAAGGCAATCCTTGCAATGCCAAGCTCATTGGCAATATCCAGAGTCCACGGACAAAGAGAATCAGAGACTATGCAGTCAGGGTGGAGATCACTGAACAGCTTTTTTATTTTGGGTTGAAGCAATTCGATGGCATGGAAGAGCTTTATGGACATTTCTGGGGTTGGGGCTGAAACCACGTTCTCGCAACCTTCGGGCAATCCAACCTCAGTGGAAGGTAATGAGATGATTTCAAGTGTAATGTCTCGACCTAATTTAACATCTCGATCAATGACGTTTTTTATGCGAAGGGCATTCATGGTTGTGATGATAATGGTGACCTTAGCGCCGAAAGCAGCAAACATCCTCGCCATGTCCACCATTGGCATCATGTGACCAGGTGCCATGTAAGGAAAAAACATTGCATGTATTTGATTTCCATCGCTTCCCATGTTATGATGATAAGCTTTTCTCTTGTTTGCCAAATTTGAAGCTTTTTCTCCTTCTTTTTGTTTGAAATATGTAATCAAACTCTTATATCAAAATTCAAAGGGTAAAGGGTGCATATATATATGTGTGTGTGTGTGTGTGTGTGTTTTTAGAAGTAGGTTTTAATATTAACAATAAACTAACTCTAAAAACAGATTAAACACGGCAATGGTAGGCTATGTTTGTGGTAATTTGCATGAACAACTTGAGAAACAATATTGTTTTCCCTAAATAAAGAAGAAATACAATAATGGTGGGCAATGTTTTATTAGTTTTGGTTAATTGGAAAGTTCTTCAATGATTCATGGGCACATCATATAAAGGCCTGTTAATACCCGAAGACCCAAACCCAGAAAGCATAAAGGCTTTGTACCTAATAATTAATTAAAAGCTTGGTTTAAGATGAACCTTTCTTCTAATTCGTAATATTTTTTAAATTATTTATTAATTTATTAAATTTTTTATAATTATTAATAATTTTTAAATGATTTTATATAATTTTTTAAATTTTTTATTTATTAATTTGTTTAGCCTGTATTTTTTTGAAATAATTATTAAAAATTAATATATTTTTATGATTTTTATTTTTTATTTAAATATTTGTTGACGTGGCAAAATACCATGCTATTAGGTACACATGGATGCCACGTTCCACCATCTGCTTTCTCCATCAGCCACATCAACAAAATTTAACGGTTAAACATGGTCAACATTAACAGGGGCTTAATTGATTAAATTTTCACTTCTCAATTTGATGTAAATTTTTCATGAGAGCATATTTGATTTTTTTTTTGCTCTTTTTATGAGAGGTTTTTTTAACCACTAAGTCAAATACTTTTGTTTCTTCTTGATGTCCAAAACCTCCACATTCATGGCATTCAATTCTCATCTTCTTTGGAGATGGTGCATCTTCTTTCAACAAGATTTTCCCTTTGTCTCGGTTGATATTCTTCTCATATTTTCTTTCTTCAAAAAGTTTTGCATACTCTATTGAAGTTCTTAGTGAGTAAGACTAGCTTCTCTCCAAGTTCAACAATAGAAGTAATTGTTGAATCAGGTGTACGTTGTAACGACAATTTAGACATTAAAAGCAATGTTCTTTTCATCTTTCACCTTCTACATTTTAGATTCTTCTTAATCCAATTCAAAAGTTGCAAGTGAACCTATGAACTCGTCAAGTTTGGAAGTGGTATCATTTTTAACTTCTTCGATTGTAATGACTTTTATAATGAACCTTTCTTTCAAAGATAAAAAAAATAAAATTATTCTTCATCCATTCTTAAATTTCTAAACCTGAAAGAAAAGATCTAGAGCTCGGACATACGAATTGATACATTACCTTCATGTTGATCTTAAAGAAGTGTCCAAGCATCTTTGACAGATTTACACATAGAAATGATTTTGATTGTTTCATTGAAAATTGCATTCAAGGCTTTTGAGTTGTAATGTGTACCCTTCCTTCTTTGATAGTATACTTCTCTTTAGCAGGCTTAGGTGTGGTTGTTCTATCAACATTTGTTGTAACATGATGTGTGCACCTCCACTTGTATATATAACCTGTTATATAGTACATCTATCACATGATAGCTTGGATATATAGCATGTTAAAAAACAGAGACCTCTCAAATTTTTTTGAAACTATTTTTTTTAATGCACCAGATTTAAAATTATTCATCCAATAAAGTACACACATATTTACAACTAGGGTTATAAATGAATCGAGCTTGAATGAACGAACTTCTATTCGTTCATATTCGTTTGTTTAATTTTAATTTTGTTTGTGTTCGGTTCGTGTTCGTTAAGAATCTCAAAATTTTTATTTGTGTTCATTTATTTAAAATTATGAATCTTAATGTTCGTTTGTTTAATGTTCATGTTATCAAACATGTTCGTGAACATATAATTGAACATGTTTACGAACAATGTTCATGAAAAATAAATAAACAAACAAACAATAAATAAATATATATTATTTTTTAGATATAAAATAATTAAATATAAATATTAATAATTATATTATAAATAAAAAAATACAAATCAAAATAATTTTATTAATATATATTAATAGAACAATAGACGAAAACCTTAAAATTTTGTTTATATTCATTTATTTAATTTAATAAATAAACATAAATAATAATAAAAAAACAAATTATTCATCAAACATTCTGTTGATGGAAAATAAATTTGACTTGGCACTGGTTTTGTTAGCTGAATCCATGGATAAATTTTCAACTTATTTTTAATGCACATTTAACGGCATTTGGCATCTCAGCCGACGAATTTCTCTGCTTTACTTTATTTCTTATTCATTTTTTTAAAATTGAATTGTTGATCAAAACGTGCACAAGTCTCTCACGTTAGGATGTTTAGGTTTTTTTTTAATATAAAAAATTAATTAATTATAAAAATGGGATAGCGAAAAGTTATTTACGAAAATAGATTGTTTTTAAGAGCATTTAACGGTGTTATTTGACACACCGACGGCACTACCTTTTTTCTTTTAATCATCACTCAATCACCAAATTTAAAAAAAAAAAGAATATTTTTTGTGCCTCAATTGTATTAGGCAACACCCATATATATTTAAAAATAATTTTTTAATGGGTGTTGCCGGTGTGTTAGGCGACATCAGTGGAATTTAAAAAAAAATGTGAAACAGAAAAAAAAAAGCTGAAGAAAAACAGTTGAAATAGAAAAAAAATTGAAAAAAATAAAGGGGAAATGAAAAGAAAACTAAACACAACAAAAACTGAATATGAAGAAATTTGAATAACTCAAGAAAGGAAATATGAAAAAAAAAAAGTTTAAATAACTTTTTATTAAAAAAATAACAATATAAAATTTAGAAAATTGAAAAATGTATGGTGCTAGTACGATAACCATCTATAAAGCAAGCATTAATCACGGGCTTCTCATTTATTTTTTTCGGTTATTTATTTATTTATTTCAACTGTCTTTTTTCAATTTTATTTTTTATTTCACCTTTTTTATTTAATTCTCACCGGCGACACCCATTAAACAATTATCTTCTTTCAGTTTATTTTAATTGACACAAAATTTTTTTCTCCATAGTAAATACTTGTATTTTTCACAATATTTAAAAAAATTCAGAGTATTTCAGAGATAATTAAATCATAATTCGACTAATTCAAACCATATATCGCATGCTAATATTTGTATATATTCTAAATAGTAATTAAAATATTTAAATCCAAATATTATTCAAATTCACAAAAAAAAAATCCTCGTATATCCATACCCAATCCTGAGCAGAGAATTGAAGCATTTGCAATCTACCAAACTCCAATTAAAAACTATACAATTAAAACAAGTTCAATTTTCAACGCCAAAACCCACACACTCATTCCAAAAAAATCAAACAAAATCTCAGTTTCACATGCTACAAAACTAAGTTAGGGGATCTTCCATTATTATTATCCAATACAATTTCAAACAAATCAGCCTCAGATTCTTCATCAAATTCCATTGTTGAACAATTTGTCCCATAATTATTATGGCTGCCTTTATTTGTGCATCTATTAAGCCATTGAGAATCAATTCTCCCCATTGAAAATAGCTCTTTGCTGTCTTCGTACCCTAAAGCGGCTGCAGCAGCAGGGGAATTCACCACAGGGCCAATGAAGCATGGATTCGGTGTCCGTTGCCCGTTCGCCGGACTGTAAACGAATGCACTTTGTCCGAAATTAACTAGAACCAAAACATCATCGTTTGCTGCTAGTGTCGGATATAGAGGTGTCCCGAATTCCTCAGACTTACAGTTTATTACATGTACTAACTCCGAGTCTAATGTGAAAAACACTTTCTTTTGCTTCGGATTGAAACCGCAACCTATCACTTTCCCTGGTTTCCCCCAGTCTTCTTTCTCGGATTCGAAAATAAGCTTAATTCCTGAAAATTAGTGTAAACCATGAGTTAAAGTTGCATAAACAAGCAACTTAGAATTAAGAAATTGAACCCTGGAGCTCATCTGGTAAGTTGGACACTCTTCGCCTAAGACTATTTACCTATAACCCCTCAACCAAGGACAAGTGAGCCCACCTGTCATTTGACACTCATGTCTAACGACATACATAGGACCACGGAGCACTTACTATAACAACAATCAACCTACAATAGCAGTGCCCCGTTTTACACCTGACTTCTGATCACTAACCTCTGACTTGTCTGTATAATCATACGGCTCATCACGTGGCATTATCTTACAAAATTAAAATCCCTATATAAGCCCAAGTGCACAAAAGAGACCGAGTCACTCTCCCCTTCTTCCTCACTCCCTTTCTTCCTTATTGACTCTCTGCCCTGTACTCACCTTCTCCTCTTTATTGGTACTTAGTACCAACAAATTTGAACCCCTATAATTTGATACGTAGGTATGTACTGGTACACATAATACTGCAATAAATTATATGAAACTGATGCATCATTTTTAGTCAATAGCTTCACAGTTACTCCACATGCAGTAAAGTGTGGCATCATTAACTGATTAAGTGGTCTTAATACATAATTCGTGATCATGTGGCAGTGGACCCTTTTTTCAATTACCTTCACAGATTTATTCAATTTTTGACATCCGTCCGATACTATTTCATCTCTATTAACATTATAAAATAAATGGGGTTTATTTGATCTTCTAAAAAATGGAAGTTACCAAATAGAAAGTTGATGAAAAAAGAAAGTTACCGTCAAGAAAGACCGAACCATCTGAATTGAAACCAATGGAACCTGGATAAGTACCAGGAAGCTTCGAAGGAAGAGAACCACCTGCTGTTAATCCCATTGATAACATCACTTGTTCTTCACCTTTTCCATCATCTTTAGTTGCAGATTTTAATTCATCAACCTTGTTAATAACATGGTGGGAATCTTGATGTTCATGGATCAATTTTGTTTTCTCACCTAATTCCTTGAGCTTCCCACTATCATCATCACCATGGCAATACAAAATCTTGATTTCAAAATAAGCTTCTTGAGGAAAAGCAGTGTTCCCTAAAGGTGGACCTGGTAAAGGCAAAGCTGTTTTAATAACAGCTGATGATGCTGCAGCCATGGATGACCCAGATTTTAGCCTAACCTTTTGCATGAAATCAGCTGATCCTTGACATACTTCCCAACTTAATTCAACATCATTCCCTCTTAGAAAATCAACAGCTGCACATAATCCCAACAAGCTTGATGACCTTGTTGATGATGATATGTTGTAGGGTGTGAAACCAAATCTAGACCATCCATTTTCAACTGCATCTGTGATGAGAGATGGATGATCAGACCAACTAAACAATGGCTTTGCCGACACCCCACGTCGGAAAACATAGTGGTGATCAGCAACCATGTCTTTACCTTCAGTACTCTCTTTATGAAGACACCACTTAAGTATAAACACTACCAAAAGGATCAAAACAATAACAATGATTACCACTGCTGCTGTTACATGCATCAATTCAACCATCACTACAAAGTCTTATTGGGTTTTTTTTTTCTGGGAAAATGTAGAAGAAAAGGAGAAGGAAAACTAGAAAGGAGAAAGAGACGGCAAAGCAAGCGTTGGAGTAAAAAGACTGGTTCAAGAAAAGGCAAGGGAGAGCTATGGTGTAAGTTTTTTTTTTGGGTCCATTTTCTTTATTAAATGTCAACCCACAAATCTTTCTTTATTAAAATACCCTTTTTCATAAGGATGAATATATTGATTTCGACAAAAAAAAATTATATTAAAAAATAGGTGATAATTAAGGGCAAAAATGAAAACAAAAATTAATTTTTGTCTTCATAAATGATAAATTTAATATTGAATTTTTTTTAAAAATTTATTAAATAGTATATTGATATCATGGTATCTTTAGTTCTCTAAAACAAATTTTTGACTCTTTGAAACTAGAGTAAAAAGGGGAATGTTGAAGAAAAAGTTTGAGAAAAGTGCCAAGAAATTAAGGAACTTGGTTTTTTATTATAGTACTTGTCGAACTTAGAGGTAATTCCATGTAAAACCTTGGAATTTCTATGCAAAAGCAATGATTTCATGTTTGTAAAGAACTCTAAAGAACTTGGCATGAAGATATATCGCTGTAGAGCAATCAACATTCATTGAAAAGTGTGTGCTTTAATGAAGATGAATGCAATGTATTTAATGAGGATCGTCTAATCTCAGGAGGGGATCCCTAAAATTCTTCAAAAAATTGATTTTAGTCCTTATAGTAAATATATATAAAAATATAATGTTTAGTTTCCATCAATCGAATCTGTGATATAATGACAATTTTAATTGACATTAAATCTTGAGTTCAATAAAAATTCAAAATAAATCAACAGTTGAAACTAAAATATCAAAATTTCCATATATAACTTTTACTTTCTTCGTTCTAGTTGAAGTTTTGTCTCATTAGACATTATCTGATCTCTAGACTCAAAAAATTTAGTGGTGGGGACTTCTGATTTTCAGGGATTGTGATTTTGTTATGCCAAATTATGTTTCATATGCCAAGTAGTGGGAGGCCTTCATATTCATGGAAACCCATTAAAGCACCAATTGTTTTTTCTACTAAAAAGCAAACCAAAAAATAAATATGTTGACCTTTTGTAGACATCCTATTCTAATATAAGAAAAACAAAAATATAATTTCATTTTTAATGGTAGCCAAGCACTAAGGAAAATTTAGAGTGGATGTGACCATATTAAAGCCAATAACTCAATTTATAGAAGCCCCACTTGCCCCTGAAGTTCTTTTTGGGGGAGGGCTTCTTAATTCTTCATAAGTGAACATATAAAAACTATGAGTAATCATCTTGTTTGGTAATAGTTGGCAAAAAGTCTAGGCCATAATTCCAGAGATAATTGCCACAATTCAAGGGGATAAACCATAAAGATGTTGAGAAACACTTTGCTTTTCATATGCAATAACTAAAATGATTTAATTATGAATTTTATTTTTCATGTTCTGTGGAAATTAAGAAAGTATTTAATTCAATGGTGGTAATACCGTTAAATTTTACCATTAAATTGTCGATTTAAAAATCAACAGTTTAAGAATTTATATGCACAAAATTTACAAAAAAAATCAATAATTCAAGTCCATATATTTACCAACCATTATAATAACTTCTCAATTTTTGTAAAGCACAAACTTCTTTATTTTCATAAGTAGAAAGATGAAATTCAAAATTAAACATTTATATAATACATGTATATGATAAACCTGAATTTCATTTCACTTCATTCATACAAAAATTTCAATAAGACCTAAGTATTGGAACTTGGGATGAATGATTAAATTATAGAACTTTTAAGGGTCAAAAGTGAATATATTTAAGAATGGCAAATCACATCAAAAGTATAGAAGATGACAATGGATTTATATCATTACATGTAAATTGTGAAGATTAGTTAACTAAAACGAAAGGAAAATGGTATTGGGAAGTAATAATTAGCAGCTAAAAGCTAGAAATAGACCATTGATTGATGTCAATTATCAAACAGTTTCCCTTTTATCTTCCCAAATAGCCTTGTCAATGACAAAGGGAATTTTATTTCCACTTCAACTTGAAAAGAAAAAAGTGAAAGTAATGGCTCAAGAAAATGCAAAGCCCCAGTGGTTGGTGAGTAGGAATAAGATTTGAAAAACTAAAAACAAATAAAAAAAAATTTGTTTATAAAATTATGAATTAAAATCTCTACATATATCATTTTATTCGATTTAAGGATAGTCTAGATTTAATCTTGTTTCAAGAGTCTTTGAGACTTGGCCTTAAATCAATTTAATCGACTTTAAGAGTTGTCAAGATTTAATGTTGAAGACAAGTGAAGAAGATTTGATCCAAAGGGTATTTTTTATCTTTTTTGTGTTGATGCAATTGAATTAGGGAAAACTTAATGGCCTTCAAGATTTTCCAAATAAATAGGCCCATATCTACCAACAATTGGACCATAAACTATCGTCTTTGTTGGATCTGCAACTTATTGAAAAGCCCCTTAAAATGGTCTAAAAATGGCCGATGGTGATGAACGACCGGTTGTTGATATTTACACTCTTCGGCTCTGTTTATCCAAGTATCTTCGCCAAAAAAAAATCACTCCTTCACATACATTCGAAACGAAGAAGAAGAGCAAAACCTACAAATGAAGCAATGAATTCTCTCTGCAATTCCCTGAAATCCCTTCACGTAAACCCCACCTTTTTCCCAACAAAACCAGAGCTTCCCTTTTCCTTTTCCCTCTCTCCCATTTCCGCCCCACCCTTTAAATCCAAATCCTCACCGACCCGATGTCGTCTCACCGTCAAAGCCGAAGCCAACGCCGTTGAAATCGACATGGTGAGGAACAAGCAAGGCGTTTACGCACCCAAACAGAAGAAAGTCGTTGTTTTATGGGACCTCGACAACAAACCGCCGCGAGGGCCGCCGTACGAAGCGGCGTTGGCGTTGAAAAGGGTCGCCGAGAAGTTCGGTGAAGTCGTCGATATGTCGGCTTACGCTAACCGCCACGCGTTCGTTCATTTGCCTCAATGGGTACTTCAAGAACGACGGGAAAGGAGGAGCCTCGACATCCTCGAACGGAAAGGGATTGTGAAGCCGGACGAACCGTACATTTGCGGCGTTTGTGGCCGGAAATGTAAAACGAATCTTGATTTGAAGAAACATTTCAAGCAATTACACGAAAGGGAACGGCAAAAGAAGTTGAACAGGATGAAATCATTGAAGGGTAAGAAACGTCAACGGTTTAAAGAAAGGTTTATAAGTGGGAACCATAAGTACAATGAAGCTGCTAGGAGTATAATTAAGCCTAAGATTGGTTATGGTTTAGCTAGTGAGCTAAGGAGAGCTGGGGTTTATGTTAAAACCGTGGAGGATAAGCCCCAAGCAGCGGATTGGGCATTGAAAAGACAAATGCAACATTCAATGAGTAGAGGGATTGATTGGTTGTTTTTAGTTTCTGATGATAAGGATTTTGTGGAGATGTTGAGGAGAGCAAGGGAAGCAGATTTAGGGACTGTGGTTGTAGGTGATTGGGATAGGGGTTTAGGTAGACATGCTGATCTATGGGTGTCTTGGGTTGAGGTAGAAAATGGGGAGGTTTCAGAGAAAGATTTGGTGCCCAAGAGGAAGAGAATGAGTAGTGATGATGGGTTGTTTTCAGTTTCGGAATTCGATGGTGAGAACATTAGTATCGGGGAATTGGATGGTGTTGCGAATGAGCTTTTAGTAGGGAGGAATGAGTACGGTGGCATGATGATTTCGGTGTTTTCAGAAGATGAGGATGAATGGGATATTGAGGCAGTTGGTGATGAAGATTACTTGTTGGATGGTAGTGAAGATGAAATGATTTTTGAGGAAGATGGGTATTATTGATGAGGAAAGTTGGGACGCTTATCAATGTTAGGAATTCAAACTTATACAGGGAATAATGGAGAAGGAGATTATAATCTAAGAGTCCCATTTGCACAATGTGGTTCTTCATTGTTTTCAGAGTTGCTAATGGTATATATCATGCCTATATTGTCTCTATATTATCTTCTTTTTTACTGTGTAGAGTGTACCATTGATACCCTCAAAATTGAAATGGTATAGTATAGGTATGAACAACAGAGGAACTGCAATGTAGTAATCTTTTTTCATTTTTTAACACCAATTTTTAGTATGTGTTTCACCTATGGAGTAGGTTATGAATTTGATTAGTGGAAAGTGGTGGATCATTGTTGCTTTCATATATATAGTTTTCATTTTAGTTCTATAGATTTGTATATGGAGAATGTTTAATTCATATAGGGTCAAAGTACTATGGAGGCTACTGAATTAGAATTTAAATTGCATTTTGCCTTCTCTACTAAAGAAAATAGGCAAAGTAGTCCTTTTATGTTAGTTCAAATAGTAAATTAGTCATTTTTGTTAAAAAATTCATCAATTTATACTGTGAAAAATTGATGTGGCTGATGGAACAACCAAAAAGTGATAGATGGCCCTCATTCTGACGTAGAAGGACTGGTTTTTAATAGTAAAAATGAATAAAATTTTCTTTGACGTAATATGCATGGATTAATTTATCCATTTTTTTGAGTAAAGGAGGCAAAATGTAAATTGACTCCTAGTATAAGAGGCTCGATAGTACTTTTACCTTTACAAATGATTATTGCTTGTCTGGGGTAAATTAGATCCAATTCTTTTGGCCTTGTTATATTGAAAATTTGTTCCTGTGGGTGATATACTTGAATGCTGTTGCATAATTGCTGGTTTTCTGCGTGACCTTCGTTGACCAATCCAAATGCTTGTGTAAGAAATGATTCTTGATTGATCTCTCTTGTTCTTGGAGGGGCATGAAGTATGAATCTATGTTGCTCGGACTCTTTAATTTTTTTGAAGCAGTCAACACATGGATATCGAGATATGACCTACAAGGATTCGACAAATGTATAGAAAAACTTAGAGAAGAATAATCATACTTGTGTTGGATATATATTTGTATATAACATTTAGACACACCTCAATCCAAGTAACATAAGTGGAGAGTTGCTTGAAGAGGAAATCAAGAAATGGGAAGAAAATTCAAAGCACTAATTTGAGGAGTTCAAAGCCCATTGCCGACTGAGGTCATTTTCGGGTTTAATGGATGATTGGCCGCTTTGTCTTCTGATTGAGATAATTAAAGTTCAAGTCCATTGATTCAATTAAAGGTTCCTCCAATCATAGGTGATGTAGGACAAGGATGGTGGGTGGGGGAGGGGAGGGGTTTGCCACAAAATGATAACTACTTGTTAGTTATTTTGTTGAAGCAAGAAATTTAGGTACAATTGAAATTGGACTTGTGGAATCTAAATTGAATATTCTCAATTTAAATTTTAAAAAACTAATATCTTAAACTTTTTCGACCTATTTTAAAAAATTGACTCGAACATTAAACCCTAAATTTAAAATGACGTGAACTTGAAATAATCATAACTCAAAATTATTTGAACTCATAATGATACAACTTGAAAACTCAAATTTTAAACTTGAATAGCTTGAATTGAGACAATTTGAACTTGAAATGACATGAATTCAATATGATCTAAATTGATTTTATTTATATTCACTCGACTTAAAATCAATCTGATTTGCTCAATTGATAGGTTTAGCTGAAATTACAAGGATAGACAAATTTTGAGTAGAATTAGGGCATTTGGTTGATGGATGTTGTAAGGTTTAAGGGCTAATTAGAGTTACATGAAAGAAGCAAAACAAGAAGAAAAGTTTTAGGCATCTTATATATTTAAATTCAAATAAACAAATTGAAGTTTTGTAAGATTTTTTAAAGTGTTGTTCGTATAGAGCTGACAATCCCTTAACGGTTAGTATTGTTTTCAAGTTGAGTTAAGTTTTATCTCTCGACTTTATAGAAAACCCGATGCCTTGAAAAATTATTTAAAAAGATAATGAGTTCACAAAACAGAACCGCCTCTTCGAGATCAAATAGTGAGTGACACATGGTTATCTATTAAAAGAAACGAGAACATTTGTCTATGGTAAGATTTGGACCCCCAACTTATAGCATATAGTTTACCTTGACGCAGAGTTAATTTTAAACAAACAACATTTCATAAACTTCTTTAAATAAATTGATTCCTAGATGATGTTAAACCACTTCATCATGAAAGAAAGACCATAATTAGTGATATTCTTAAATATTTAATCTTTGATTTGATTGCTATTCTGTCGGCACTAATAGGACTCACTGCTCATTATCAATCAGCTTTGAAGAACTAGTTTGGTTAATAGTTTGGTCTAGAACCCCAATAATGCTCCATGATATCATAACATTAGTGTCACATTGTCATGTCCCTCACCCCCCCCCCTTTCCCAGTAACTATAGGTGGTGGAGGCATTTACATTTGCACTCATCATCTACCAATACAACAACATTGCAAGCAGCCATCTTGAAGCATAATTCATCGAACTATCGGATTTGTATCTGTTATGAGGTATTGTTCGTTTTAATAACTAGGGATTGCGTCCTCATTAAGTGTAGGTATGAATTTTTACATACGTTGTAATCAGAATGCAACAATTATCGGAATACAAAAAATATGACGATTCAAAACAAACAAAATCTCGTAATAACAAAATCGACAATCCTTGCATCAACCGTATGAAGACACAAAGGCCAAAGAGTGATATGGCCTACTAGCTTGCGTCCTCGTATTTTTAGTTCCTAAAATCAAAGAAAGTAGATAAGGAGATAAGGGTGAGATACGTATGAGAACCAAGCACGGGGTAACGGTCCAATTTCAAAATTAGACCCTCTTAAACTTAAATAATTCAATTTAATCCTTTCTTCTTTCGTTAAATAAAAATTGTATTTTCAATCTCCCCAAAATTAATAATTCAGAGAATTGGCTGAGGTATTGGTTCAGTGAGAGGTATAAAATCGGTTGACCTGCTAATTGACATTAATTGATTGAATTGGCGATTGAACCTTTCTTTTATAATTTTATAACTTTTAAAATAATTCATTTCCTTTAAAATCTAATTGAATCAATAGAATCGATAATCGATAATCTGATTGGTTTAATTCATTTCAAAAACATTGAATTTTCTAACTTTGCTCGAGATATTTATCTTGAGAAAACCCGAGATGGTCCTATAGATGATGAGCTAAGGGAGGTTGTCACCTTCATGGTTACTGGTAGCTTACGAAAGAGGGTTGTTCGGTGGATGTTGATAGGTGATGAAGGTGGGCGGTGATTAGATTTTTCGGTTTCTTTCTATTCTTTTCTTAATTATGATTAATTAACGTAGGTTTATGCTTATTCTTGTTTTGGGGATTTTGATTAGTCCTCTTTTGTTTGTTTGTTTTTTGAATACGTATAGGCAAGGCATTAATGGGACCCCTTGATTTTTGTTTATTTGTATTAATGGAGGACCGAATATGAAAAAGTTAATGGGGATTTTTTTTTTCCTTTTGACTTGTCATCGAATTATTGATATAATTTAGAGATGGAAAAACTTTGAATACCTTTGGTGGATTCTGAATTAATTTACTTCAAATGAAGTGGATTTTAGTTTGAAAAATGGGTGTGGGTGGAGTAGAGGTGATCATGGGGCCGGGTAGGGCTTGAATAAAATTTTAGATTCATATTTCGGGTCGGGCTTAGGAAACGGGCCTAAAATTTTTGTCTAAGCCCGGCCCAAAAGAAAATTGCTAAGCCCGAGCCCAGCCGGGCCCATATTAATTTTTTTACTTTATTTCATTAAATAAAAAATTTTAAAACAAATATTAAAACAAAAAACAAATAAAAAATGAGACTAAAACAATTCTTAAAACAATACACAAATTAAAAATATAATAAAAAAGTGGTTATATTAACATTGAAACAAATTAGAACTAAAATAATAGCCAAATTAATAATAAAATAAAAGTATACTTGATTAAAAATAATATATATTTAATATATAACTCGGGCTGGACTCGGGCCACAAAATTTTTACCCGAGGCCCGACTCATTTTCTAAACGGGCCTCGTTTTTTGCCCAAACTCATATTTCGGGCCTATATTTTTATCCGAACCCTCTCATTTTTTGGGCGGGCCGGGTAGCCCAACCCATGATCACCTCTAGGGTGGAGTGGGACTGAAATAAATTTTTTTAAGGGACTAAACTATAAATTTTGTATTAAAGAGTTTTAAATTGAATTATAAAATCTTAAAAAGGACTAATAGGACAATTGACCCGTTTGAACCAAAGGGAGTCAAGGCCTTACTTGCCCCTCTTGGATTCGCCTCGAAATAGTAAGTTTCGAGCAATTATGATAATTGTTTGTCTTGCTTTGCTCTACTATACGAAATTATTATTTTATATTTGTAAATACATAATTATTAAAAGGGTAAAAATATAACAATATAATATAGAAAAGAAACTCGCATGTTTAAAGATTTCAAAAATATATTTTTTTGAATAATTATGTTTGAGTATTTACTTGACTTTAAAAATATTGAAAATATTAAATATAAGTAGCAAAAATTAAATTGAAGCGGATTGAGGTGATCAAAGATGAATCCACAAACAACCATGGAGGTGGTAGTGATTTTTAAGGTTTTACATTCATAGTGGAGCGTGATGGGTGGTAGAGTAGAGCATACAAATTGTGGAGTAAGGGTGGCGCTAGGGGGTTGGTAGGGTCCTGCCCCCTAAAATAAAAAATCACTTTAGGCCAAATTTATAAAATTTTAAGTTACTACATGGTAAAATTGCACTTTGACCCCTAAAATGATAAAATTTTAATTTAGTTCTTTAAAATTTTATAAATATATAAATCATAAAATTACATTATAACTCTTATAAAAATATACAACTTAATTCCATCATTTCCCTTAAAAAAATTCTGATCTTGCCCTTATTGTGAAACAGTAATGAATTTAGAAACATCCATCTTTGATCTCATCCATTTCCATTCCTAATATAACCATTAATATAAAAAATTCTTAAATTATTTTTTTAATAATTTATTGTTCACATATTTGAAGGATTTCCTTTTATAAAGGAATAAAGAAGGGATGATTATTGCTTATAAAATCACATTTATTTTTTTAATAATCAATCCAACATTAATTTAATTGAATAATGATAAAAAAAATTTTATTTTATAAAATAATTTATAATTTATATTATTTTAAATATACTTTTATCATTTTATATCTTTTATATAGGAAAAAATGTGCACATATAATAAATGTAAACCCAAGCCCCTTGATTTTCAAGGTTTGTTTAACTAGAACATGTACCTTAAAATTTATCTAGTTATCTGTAAATGACTAACCTAAGTTTGTTTAAGCCTGCATATATATTTCATTTTGAGAAGATTTAATTTTTAATAAATATATATTTTATTACTATTACATGATTTTTTTATTAAATCTAAAAATATGCAACTTAATATATTTTTTAATATTTACATTATAATATAATATTTTTTGAAAAGAATATAATATATTTTATTATTCATATGAAATAAATTATATAATATATAAAATAGAACATACCATAAACTTAAAAATCGATCTAATTAAATCAAACTAGAGCTTTGAATATTAAAACTGGATTTAACCCATATTTTAAATATGCTTAATTTTTTATTTAAATTTTTTCTCGAATCTTAGGTTATTTTCAAACTTAAAAAAATAACCCAACCATTAAAGGTTTATAATATAGTAAATATATAAAGAAAAACAAGGGTAAGCTAAATCCCTATTCCATGACTATCAACGTTAAGTTACAAGCCACTAACTAAAGTTTCAATAGTATTCCAAAGTAAAACATAACCTTATCAAATAGAACCAATCCATTTCTCCATTGATTCTATTCTTAAATAAACAAAAGGAAAAAAAATGGTGCCTATGAACATTTGTTGATTTGTGAGGGGTGTGTTCCGATATGTGATTCAATCTTCATCGGAAACTTCGGGGTACTTATTCAAATCAGGCTTCAACAAAACTCGACGAGTATTATTCGGTGAGTCCGACGAAGAACCACCATGATGATAAACCGATGATGTTTGCAAAGCATCAACTTTCGCCCCCACTTCAGCCGCTTTCTTCCGTATGGAAGTGGCAGAGATATCCCTAAGCTTATTATCCTTTTCTATAAGGTCAGGAAAGTTAAGCCTCGCGGACGGACCTCGTAAGTAGAACACGGCGGTATCGTAGGCACGGGCGGCGGCAACGGGGGTGGTATACGACCCGAGCCAAATCCTAGACCTCTTGTTAGGTTCCCTTATTTCAGCCACCCATTTCCCCCACTTCCTCATCCTTATCCCTCTATATGGTTTCTCCTTTTGTTGTGTCCTTTCCGCCTTCGGCTTCTCACCGCTCGTTGAACTCGACGTCGATGAACAACAACAGTCACCTTCCATGGCCGGAACCCTCCCAAAAGACCAAAACCCTATTTTACGAGAAAGAAGGGTTAAAATTTAAATATCAAAGAACACCCTTGCTACAAAAAAGGGATTCACAATGAGATATATATATACATAAACAGAGAGTGGGGGGTGAAATGAATTGCAGTATAGTTTCCCACTTGGCTGCTAGTTTGTCGTCGGGGCACGGCCGCCACGTTGATCGTATATACTTAAATACAAATTTGGCCGACATAAACCATCATCTACACCTCTTAATTTCTTCTCTTTAAGTCTTACTATAACCTACAAAAGTTATATATAGTAGTAATGGTATACTGTATATGAGATACATAGTTATATACGAATACAAAACTGTATATATATATATTTTTCTCTTGGAGGGTACGAAAGGGTGTTTGATGACTTAACCAAAACCGAAATCAACTCAAGTAGCGGCTTGTAAGCATAAAGCATGTGATATAGCCGACGTTCCCCCCCCCCCTTTTTTTTGGGGTTTGGCTTTTAGCTTTGGAGTATATCTTATTGGCAAGCAAATCATTTCTCATATTTATTTATTATCTAATGCTTTAGGATCTGTTTTTATATTAACTATTTACGGGTAAAAAATATTTTTTATTTGGTTTTTATGCTATTTTTTTAAAAATTTTAAAAAATATCATTTTTGGAGAGAAAAAGAGAAAGCGCGTCCAATTGAGCGTGCTTTCCCTTTCTCTCTTCCAATAATAGGGTTTTTTTTAATTAGGTTAGGTTTAGGATTTTTTAAGGGTTTAGGGGTGAAATCACGAAAGTTTATAGGTAAATTGGAGGGGTCAGGATGTGATAACATGACTCAAAACACATACATTTTGTATGTCATGGCGGGATAGGACTATTACCTCATAAACCCATCTTGGGGTAGCCAGGTTTTGGGTGACAGTGCTTGATACGGTCACGGGTGGAAGTCTAGGTGGAGGTCCCAATTGACGATCGTGATGCAGTCCCGAGCTCGAGTATAACTGGGAGTCAATTGACGGTCGTTATGCGGTTACGAGTTTAAGCTTTTTGGATACTTGCAAATGATGTCTTTTATATATCATACATAAGATTGAGGTCATAATTATAGGGAAAATGGAAAGATTTCTGGAGTAATCAACGTAAATTTTTTTTTTCTATATTTCCAAGCACTCAATATCTTTAACCTTTCATTCTTATCCGAAGGCTAACACCAAAGTTGACACAATAGGGCTCTCAGGCGGAGAGCGGATGTTTTGGCACAATAGATGTCAAACTCGGGTCAGTGCGACAACGATTATAGTTATTAATGGGTTATTTAATAACAACAATCGTTATCACCCCGAAAGGAGCATCACCTTTACTGCACCGCAACAATCGCTCCCCGCTCCGCCTAAGAGTCCTCCTACATCCACAGCAGTGTCGGCCTTCGAATAAGAAGGAAGATTAAAGGTACTAACTGCTTAGAAATGGAGAAAAAAATTACGTCAATTATAGCGGGAAGCCTCATAGATTTTCCATATGATTATGCCTTCAAACTTCTGTATAGTATTTATACGACAACATTTCTGGGTATCCAAAAAGTTTGAGCTCGTGCCACGTAACGACCGTCAATTGGCTCTCTTGTTATACCCCGATCCATGACCGTATAACGGCTGTCGATTGAGACCTCTACGTAGAAACTCAGGGAGAAGAACAATCAGTAGAGGTTATACGAGTATCGTAGAAACCCAGGGCATACGAATGCAACATTTTTTGTATTGAATGGTACATTAAGGCCTCAACATCGTTAGCATTCATTTTGTTGTACCCAAAATTTTTTTCTTTCTTTTTAACTTGCATTTCAACTGTATTTGTCACGTTCTACTAGTTCAATAAAGACGTCTATCCAAAGTTACATATTTCATATCAAATATTAAATATATGGAAATTTACGTATAATTTACATAAGATTTTAACAAAGACAAATATGAGTTGCAATGGAAATATACTAAAAAAAGTTATTGTTTCTTTATTGATGACAATCATTTTTACATCACAATAAGTAAATAAAAAATACATCATCGGCGTCGTCGGGCCGAATGTGTGCCACAAGACAGTGATTGACGAGTGTGAGTAGGATTTTTTCGCGCAACTAATGCTACCGACTCATCTACTTGATCGTCACCATCGTTTTCATCTTCTTCATCTTCACCTCCACCCTCGTGATTATCTTCGTCTCTAGAGTCACCTTCATCTTCATCTCCATCCTTGACTTCGTCTCCATTGCCTTCCTCCGTGCCCAATTGGTCTTTTACCCTCATGGCCTTACCCTTTCCAACTGGCTCTACTTGTTCAACATTCCAATGACCTTGCTCCTCCAAAACAGTACTATCATCCCACCCACAATTGAGTCTCAAGCCACCATATTCTACCTCATGAGTTTGGCTGTATTGATTGCCCAACCAAGTTTAAACATTTCTTTTGTCATTGCCAAAATTGTCAGGTACCTTTTCAAGAATATCCCCCACTTGATCGAACAAAAATGATTCTATTAGATTATTGTTGTACACCAAAATTGGAGTTTTAAGCTTATTCCCTCTAATAAAAATAGTGATGAAATAAGAAATATTGCATTTGTTCTCAACTATCACTAACATTCTGACAATTTCAAAATAGTGAATAATTCGACTAAATTAAATTATTTCCAAAGTCGTAGAATTTTCTTCTGATTCAAATGTAGTCTGATCGAGATTTTGTTGAGCTAGCGGAGGGACCAATCAGACATATACAATTAGGCTCGAGTAATTACAATTATGTCCAGAAGCATCGTTTCGATAATTCACAATTTTCTTAATCATGGAGTTAGTCCACAAGAAGTATCATGATTGATATTGTATACTCTTTAAGAAAGCAATTCATCCAACTGATTTGTCCAATGACCTCGTCATATGTGTGTTACCTTCATATGATATCTTTGATTCTTTTGGGTTAAATCCATTCACTCATATTTTATCTCATTGTCACCATTGTGTCATCTTAATGATTAATATGATCACTGTCAACTAATGTCTGTGATAAATTGTTTGTTCGAGAACTAGCAACCCGTGACCACGTTCCATATTTATCAATCCACACAATGCCAATGAGAGGATATCGTTAACTCTTTAATCAAACTATGAATTCCATTGTTGCTAATAAAGTCATGCCATCCACAAGTCATGTACCTAACATACCGGCTATCGGCTCGATCATCTTTAAAGCATAAGCCTCCACTTATATCAAAGCACATGAGTTACTTACGCATGTCAGTAACTAACTCAGGATTTAGGTAAGTCACACCATAAACGTCACACCATAAACGTCACAAGTGAATCAATTCACAAACGGATTCAGAATTAATTCAAATTGGGTCCAGTCCAATATATCATTCTTCCAATGAGTTCATCTATGTCTATCCGTAGAGTTAACTACTCCAATAGTCAAGACTAGTCATCTACTTAATTGGAATTGTAGACGACATAATAATCTTTCTAAGTATTTAAATCAAATCCTCACTTTGATTATTTTACAAGATTACAGACTTGTTTAGATTATCTACTGAAGTAAGTTGTCTTTCTCGCATTGTAAACGTTCTTACAATGTCACTTATCATCAGTTTGAACTTAGACAATCAATGAGCTAATATTTGTTTGTCACAATTTCACTCTGTATGAAAAACATAAAAGACAGAAACACAAAAGATATAACAGTGAAATGTGAAATTAACTTTATCTATTTATTCATTGTTCAAATACATAGAAAACAGTTACATATTTGCTATAATATTGACACATTTCTCGACACCTAATTGATACAATATTAATATTTTAAAAACTCAATTAAAACATTCTAAAATTTACTAAATTAATTTAAAATTCGAGCAATAATTAAAACATATGGTGAAATTAATGAAAGCTAATATATGAAACTAAAATTAAGTGGGAGGAATTTTAATTTATTTTTGCTTTATTTATGTAATGAGATGATATCGATGTTTGGTTAACATCTAATAATTCTATCACTTGAAAACTTTACAATTCAAAGAAAACAAGAAAGTTGCTTTTGGCATAACTGAAATAACTGGATTTTTCCTTGTTTTCTTATTAGCATAATAATATTAGGCAAGCGGCAAGCGATCCAAGTTGAGAAGAAGGGAAAGACCAACAAAAAGCAAAAACAGAAACAAAACTTTGTAAATAGATCCATCCGAGTTTAGAAAGAAATATTTCATCTATATTACCCATGGTTTTAAAAAACCAGATTAGTGATAAAATCGTATTGATTTTTGATTTCATCAATTGGTCTAATTTCAATAAATAGAATTATAAAATTATGATATTGGCTCGATTAGCCTAATCACCAGTTCAATTAAATTTTGTCTCGATTTAATTAGTTTCGAGTAGTTTGTTTAAAAATTGATTCAATCTTTTTGTCTAGATTGACATACCAGTCGGTTTACAGTCCACTCGGTCTAACTAACCGATCCAATTTAATTTCAACAACCATGATATTGCTATTATATTTAATTATAACAATTTCATAGGTTGAGTAAAAAGCCTATTTAAATAAATTTTTTACACACAATAAACTTAAAATTATGAAAGTCTATGGGTCTTTTTGATGTGCGTTTATTTTGTGTGTGGTACATGTAATTTTTTTTTTACTTCACGTTATAATATCTAATCTTATCGCCATCGTTATTTTTATACTAACCACACATAAACCTTATTAAACCAATAAGTTAGAAAAAAAGGAAAGAAAGTCGGTGGTGGATGGGTGGATGGACATTGAGAGTGGCTTTTCGTCCACGCAATAAAGATGGATGATCCATATATTTTTAATGGAAATAGCAAATTGATTAATCATTATTATTTCATTGTTCCCATATGGTTCAAACTTATTGAACTGACCTTTTTTTTTTGGGTGTCAATTGTCAATCATAATCATCTGATTATAATTTTAAACTTTTTTAAATAAAAGAGTAGTGGTGTAATTTTCCACATTTCTAAGTGCTTAATCCATGATTAATTGATTTCCCTTATGTGGAATCCTTTAATTGGTTCTTTGATTTTAGCATTAGAAAAACACATTCACCACCCAATCCATCACTTTTGAATTATTCACTATTAACAACTTAGTCCTTAAAATGTTTCTTTTAAAGCCATTAGGGTTGTCGTCTTTTGAATTAATTAGAGAAGGTCTATATATTGCTTTAATCCCTCCACTAGATTCCAACAAATACTTAAAGATTGTTTTTTTTTTAATTTTACTTTATCACTTTAATAGCAACAACTAATAGTATTATCAATTTGGACTTATTAATAATATTATAAAAATAGAGAGACCAAACTATGTCAGATTAAAGTAGATGAATTACATCTCAAATTTGAAGATTGTAGAGGGATGAAAACTAGAATTAGATTAATAATAAGGCCTTGGTGGTGTTGGGGACTTTGACAAGTTCAACTCCCACCCTGCATAAGTCATATATAATTTGTCTCTAGATTTATTCTAACTCGAATCTTATCATGTCTAGATCTTCTCTAGAATAATTTTGATTTGGCTATGAATAGAGGTGAATCTATAGGAGACCAGGCATGAGCCTCTCAAAATGGAAAACTTTTCATTTTAATCCTTTTAAATGATAAAACTAGAAATTAGTATATAATAAAATTGTACTTTTACCCCGACAAAATAAAAGAATTTCTATTTAACCCTTTTTAAAAAGACGAAATATACATTACACTTTTAACGTCAACAAAATTTGACCATTATACAACACAAAAACCTAGGTAAACATGAAATAATGGAATATCATCTGCTTTATTGGGTCCAAACCTAAAACTTTTTGCAAAGGGAAAATTCAGGTTAGGCACCGTTTAGCTTCTTCCAATTGTCTTCTACTGTCGACATTGAATGAAATTGAACATAAATCAAAGAGTGCTGCAATCTCCTTCAAATAAATGTAAACATGCCATTTTTTTTTCAGTCAAACATTTTATTGTATTGACCCAAACATGAATCAACAGTTTTTATTTCATATATATATATGAAATACTAAAAAAAATTGAAAACCACCAAATGAAAATCCGGATAAAGAAGACCATTTATGAACAAATTTATTTGAGAGCAACACTAAAGTCAAGATACATTTAACCTATCATGAATATATAGGTCTATAGGAAAGTAGTGTTAAAGACTGAGATTTTTATTGTATTTTGTGGTAGTAAATGGGAACGTGCATGGCAGGCGGGCGGGCAGGGGGAAGAGACAGTGACCGTACAGAATTGAAAGTAGGCAGTTAAGACGTGGAAGTGTCACGGACCGCAGTTCAAAGCCCGTGACAAGCGCACCAAATGCATCCAATGGAGGTCTGTTGCTCAGATGGGGATCATTTGGCCTACGAGAACTAGCCCGATTCAAAGAGCTGTTGGACAGGCCTGTCACATTGAAGCCTGATGGGCCCGATAATGAAGATAGGACTAAGTAGTCTTAGAAGTTCTAATTGTACACAGCTTCTAATTCTGTAAAGTTAGAGTCCTAATTGAATACAGCTTTTAATTGTAGCCATCGGTTTTGGGGGAGCTCAACTATAAATAGAGAGCCTCCCCCTCATTTGTACTCACTCCTGAATTGTTTCATTATTCTTTGTGAATAAGAATTGAGAGCATTTACTCAAACTTTTCTCTCAAGCGTTCTTGCTTTTGTTCATCTTTCAAAGATCGTTCTTAATTCGTTCTTCCGCTGTTCTTCGTGAAAACTTTAAGGGAATTCTGTTGAATCCTTTATTGTTGCGAGTTGAGCTGACTTGGGCGTTTTTACGGTTGAATCCATTATGGGTGGAAGTTAGGCTGACTTAGGCGTTTTTAAGCCAAGAAACTGCCTAAGGCCGCACGGATGTGTGGGAAAACTCCAACTCCGTGACAGAAGGACTAAGGAGTGATTGTGATTTCTTTTTAGGGTCTTTAGATCAAGTTCGAGTTTTAGAGTCATATATTATTTGAAAGATTTTTATTCAAACATCATTTTAAAGATAAGGATTTGACTTATATCGTACGGTGAATGAGAACCATAATTTAAACAATTTTTTGACATATTAAAAATTAAGTAAATTTATTCAAGTTACACCCATAACTCACATCCGTAATGTGTGCATAGAAATAATTACTTTGCTCCTACCAACTGTATATGAATTATACCAAAAACACTAATAATTTATTTTCTTTTAGAAAAAATCTCCATAAGCAATTATAAAGTAACAAAATTTATATATGCATATAAAATTTGCATCACCTATTTGGTCGGCAGTACCAATTAGTTATATTGTTTTATTAAGCTGATGTTCTCATGTTGTAATAAGCCATTAACATTTTTTTAATGTCCCAATAGTTATTAATTATTCATTTGCTACCTTTTAATAAATTTTAATACTATAATATTGTCAAGACTTCTAACTTGATTTTTTATATGAAAAAAAATGTTTAAATGAGTTAATAAAATTCCCCACTATCCATATGGATTATGTGGAATGTGGCTCACATTTCGGATGAAACAGACGGCAATATCGTGACGAGGAAGAGTCAACGTCACGTCAACATGGCACCAGTGCCCCAATAAGAAGAACTCATCGTCTCGGCGACACGATGCATGGTGTCCCGACGAGCCGAACATGACTTCATGACATAGCGACGTGTTCTCCACTTAATCAAGTTTCTTCTCTTAGTTAAACTCTGTTATCTTTTCTCAGTTTAACTTTGATTATTTTAGAAATGTTTCAGTCATATTTTCACACGGATTTTAATCTATAAATAGGCATTTTAGCAACCCTAGATAGTTTTAAATAACAACAACAAAATTAAGAGAGTTTGTGGGAAATTCGGAAAAACTTTGTATTTCATGCTGTTTGTTCCTCCATCTTGTACTCCCCTTTCAAGTTTTGCCTATTTTAGTGAAGTTTTCTTTACTTATGATTTTTTATCCTCCTTGAATGAGATTTTTTTACATAAATATTTATGTCCAATTTTTTCGATTTCCATTTATATCCGATGCATAATTCAAGCTGATTCTGGATGATTTACGTATTATTCCTTCATATCTTCCTACTTTTCTAACAAAAATCTACATATTTACTAAACATTTTCTCACTCTTCAACCTTCATTCACCTTTTTTTAATTATAATTTTTTGTTTTGTTTTTATTATATGCTATCCAAAAATCATATTAAATTTCATTGTTATGTTCATAATTAATTTAGTCAAACTGCAATATTGCAATCAACTTGCTCAATTGGTGGTTGGTACATACATTAAATCTTTATAGTAGATTCAAAAATTGACCTTTCTTTTTGTGGTGTTATTTATGACTTAGTATTTTTACAAACTAACAATATATATTCTTCTTAACTTCATGAACAAAATGAAAAAAAAAATTAAAGGTGTATGTGATAATTATTTTTTGTTTACAATAGGTTACTAAGCTTATGTTAATTGATATATTCCTAAATTTTAAACAAGTGTTTGTGTTAGCTATACGTTTTGCTTATGATAGAATGGTCAAAGGTTCATTAATTGTTGTGAAATAACATGTCACCCTCACACTTTTATAAATTGTGGGTAAATTTTTGTTTGCCTTAGATTACATTTTAGTCACTTATGTTTGAAATATTGCGTTTTAGTCACTTACATTATTGTTTTGTTACGAAGTGGTCACTCTATCGTTAACCTCTGTTACCTCTTTAACGGCGGTCCTACGTGACAGTCCAAATTAAATTTATTTAATTAAAAACCTATTTTCATCCCAGCAACTGAACATTCAAGTTGGCATTTAAAACTCATTTGGACTGCCATGTAGGTCTATCATTAGGGAGGTAATGGAGTTTAACGGTAAGTGACCATTTCGTAACAAAACGATAACGTAAGTGACTAAAACGTAACATTTCAAACATAAGTGATTAAAATGTAATCTGAGGCAAACAAAAATAACTATTTTTATAGTTTACCTTGAGGAATAACATGTCATCTTTATCATATATATCCATGAGTTTGATGTTCTTAACTCACCTAAATGTGCATCATTGTCTTATAATCAACAAGTGGTTTGTGTTGCTAACCCACTGTTTGTTTGGGTAAGTTTGTTTGTGCATTTTTAGTTATGGGATGGGCTTGGAGATGTCCTTGGAAGAAGGTGGAATGCTTTTGAGTAGACATGAGTTTAAAGGGAATCACTGCTTCTAATGCTAAATTCAATAAAAGATCTATTTTTGAAAATGGAATGAGTAAAGAAGATGAAGATGGAAATGAAAGAGAAAAGAGAGATCTCTTTTTGAGGGGAAATTACTATGAATAATATGTCTTGTCCAAAGGTTATCTATCCTTTATTATTGGTATGCAAGTGGGGTGGCATAATGGGTTGGTTTTGTCATATATTTGGTTAGATCAGTCATGTTTTCATATTTTGGTATAACAATAAATTCTTTGTGTTAAAGCAGGTGAATATCAAAACAAACAAAATATATCATTCAATGAGCCTAATAAAAAAATGAGAGATTTTGCATCCTCTAGAGACTTCGTGGATTAGAGTGATATCTTAGAAAATTTTACAATTGTGTGAATAGGAAATTACTATTAAGTAATAGGATTTTTGTACAAGTAGTTGGGAGCACTTATATAAAAGTCAAGTTGTTTGATTTGATATAAATAATCTTATTATAAATTCTGATCATAATGATTTTCAGTGTATTCGAACCCACGTCCTCTTACATTGTCAATAATATCCATACCAATCGAATTAAGACTCAATCAACAAATCAAAATGTTTTTATTTTTACTAGACCTTGTGCCTACGAGCATTTATGTGGAAACCACCTTACTTAATTGTAATTTTTGCAAGAGAAGTTGTATGACGAGTTGTCTCGATTAGGATTTTTCACAAACATTTAATTTTTTTTAAGTAAATAAAAATAACAAATAACTTTTTATATAATATTTTTTGGACAATAATTTTTATATAAAATTTTAAAACCATTTTTACTATTAAATAAATAAGATAATTAAATTTAAATATTAATTAAATAAAAATAAATTTCGATTCAAATTATTACAAATTTGATTTGTAAATAAAAAATCATCCAAATACCTGCAATTGACAAGGATAAAATCCCAATAATTCTTAAATAAACAATATTTTTATCCTTAAATTAACAATTGTGCTTTTTTTTTACAGCCTTACGGTTAATTGAATAGAACTAATATTAACTGAATTAACTGAAATATTTTTGTTAGGTTAATTTTTTAAAAAAATTCATTTCAGTTAAGTTGGTCGATTAACCAAATTAACCGAACTTTATATTTTTTTTGTTAAAACAAGTATAAAACATATAAAATAAATAAATTTAGAATGTTCATTTGACCGGATTAACCGAATTAGTAATAGCCTAATGCATATAATATATAATATTATTTATTAAGTTTGGTTAATTAACTGATTTCGAACCAAATTAACCATTAATCAAAATTCCAAAAAACTTTTAACCGACCTCTGAACGAATTAGATCAAATTAACCGAATTAGATCGATTCGATCAATTAATTCGGTCTTAACCAAAGTTTGAACACCCCTAACCTTATGTTCCTTCAATAAATACATTGTTATCTTTCTACGTAAAGTTCCATAATCAATGAGTAATAAGAAATTTAATATCTTTTAAATAAAATCTTAATTTTGAATATTAAAAATAGGGGAAACAAACTTTGGGAGAGAATTCTTTCTATTTTGCATATTTTTTTCGATTCTAAATTTAATCCCACCTTAATATAATTACAGAGAATTTTAGGAAAAATATAAGAAGAAAAAAAAGAAAAGGAACAAATTATTGGGTTTATTTCATTTGCAAGAATAGAGAGCCCAAATTTATAAGGATCCAATATGAACTTTTTCAAACATTTTTTAGTGAAATTTGGTTATCACAACTCTCTTTATTGGGCTTTGATTAGCATTCACCTTTTATTTTAAAAATTTTTAAAAATTTAATTATAAATTTAATCACTCTAATTTATTAAAATTAAAATTAAAATTTTTAAAAAATAAAAAAATAATCCAATTGAGTAACATAATTAGCGTGACTTAAACTCAGATCACACCTGAATCGGTGAATACTCTGACCATCATATCAACACGGGTTCTAATATTTTTTTTTTGGTTTTCATAAAAAGTTAATTTCATAAACTTTGTAAATAGAGAAATAAAATCTGTAATTAATTTGTTTCCATAAATAAAGACAAAACCTACCATTTTAAGTAGAAAACAAGATCTAATACAGATATATAAGACAACAATAAAGGGACAAAAAAGGTTAAAAATTGTGGAGAGCAATTATGTAAAAAAGAATTTTCATTTTAAATTTAATATTTCTATTTTTATTTTTTAATAATTTAATTATTTTATTTTTAGATTTAAAAATTAAATTTAATAAAAAAAAATTAACTATGATAACCATTACACTTAAAATTTTAAATTTGAAAATTTAAAAAATTAAATAAAAAATAACACAAAGATCTGACGGCAACCTGATTTTGACCACGATCATCGTACGGCTACAATTTAATTTCCATCAAAAGATCTGACGGCGGAGATCAACCTTCCTAAACGAAATAGGGTTTCTTCGAAACTATTCTACCTATAAATACCACACAGTTACTCCATCGCCGGTGCGGTGCAGTTTATGCCCTCCTAATTTTTAATTCAAAAAAAAAATCAAAAACTTTATTTTTCCTCCGCCGTCGTCGCCGCCGCCGTTTTATCTACTTCCGGTTTCCGACGATTCTATCCCAATTTACCCTTCCCTCTCCTCTTTTATCCCCAAATAGTGAAATTAGTCTCCATTTTTTTAAATAGTTCTTTTGTTTTTGTTTCTCTGTTGGTTTTTGATTGAACATCAAAGAGGAGAAGGGAACAAAAAAGAAAAAAAAGTAGAAAGGATCCATTGGAGTTGCTGTCAATGGCGCAGATTGAGGTTCAGCGTCAACCGGCGATTTCCGTACCAAACGCCGTCGCTCCGCAAACCGGAGGGGTGCAGTTCATACCGACGTCACTATATGTTGGGGATCTTGATGTTACCGTTACGGATGAGCAACTGTTTCAATTGTTTGGACAAGTTGCTCGGGTTGCTTCCGTAAGGATTTGCCGCGACTTGGCTACGGGCCGTTCACTCGGATACGGTTACGTCAACTATAGCAATCCTCGTGATGGTTAGTCTTTTACTTGGCTGTAAAAATTGATCTTTATTAATGAACAGTTTAAAAGGCTGTTCTAAATTTTGGCTGAATTCTTTTGGAATTTGAGTATAGATTAATTGTTGGGAAATTTTATGAATATACGTTTGGTTGGATGCTACAATGTAGTAAGAAAGTGTGCATATTGATGAATTTACTTTTATTCAATGTTCAGAACAGAATTTACTTTTAACTGGAAATCCATCCTAGCTAATTACATTACAAAAATAATTTAATTGCAAATTTTGGGCGTTATAGTATCCATGTGATTTGCAAATTCCCATTGATAGTAAATTGGTAATGTTTTTAGAAAGTGCAAGTGTAGTCAAGTAGTATTGACCTTTTTTGGGGATAAGTATTATGTATCATTCATCCAAAAATGAGGATTACTTGCTACTCAAGCAATTTTCTGTATAGAAGTAATATACATCGAAGAAAGATATACATGTGCTATACCAGTGCTATACGAGTCCTCAATTTAATTTACATAGTCCGTAGATAAAAGAATTTAAGTTTTGACAGTTTTGCTAATATAGCTTTGCATTATCATCCAAAGAATTGTTTGAGCTTCTGTGATATAATAATTATAAAGAAAATAAATGATCTCTTCACTATTTGTTCCTTTGATGCTCATATTTTAGATAATCATAACTTGGGAGCATCAGTTCTCTCTTTTGATTTGTTTTGAGTTAATCAGTGTTGCCTTTTTTTTGTTATTTATTTGTGCAGCGGCTAGGGCTTTGGATCTACTTAATTTCACTCCACTGAATAATAAGCCTATTCGTATCATGTATTCTCAAAGGGACCCTAGTCTTCGTAAGAGTGGTACTGCAAACATATTTATCAAGGTATTTAATGTCTCTTTACCCTTAACCATTTGTTTGTTTTTCCCTCCATTCTTCCATTTTGATGCCTGTTTCGCTCTTAAGAAATTCTCTTCCATTTGGTTGGATGTTGTTTGGTTGAAATATATTTGTAACTGATCCTTCGATGGAACGAAGGCATTCACTTGCATGCATAATTGCTCCATTTGTAAGTTATATGATTGGCTATTTGTGCATGCCTACACCTTTAACTGTTATTTTTTGACTGCAGAATCTGGACAAGTCTATTGACCACAAAGCATTACATGATACGTTTTCTGCATTTGGAAATATTCTGTCTTGCAAGATATCTACAGATGGTTTTGGCCAGTCTAAAGGCTATGGTTTTGTGCAATTTGACAGTGAAGAATCTGCTCAAAATGCAATTGATAAATTGAATGGCATGTTGATTAATGACAAGCAGGTCTATGTTGGACATTTCCTTCGTAAGCAGGAAAGAGAGACCACATCGAGTAAGACCAAATTCAATAATGTTTATGTGAAAAATCTTTCCGAGTCTACAACAGATGAAGACTTGAAAACAATTTTTGGTGAGTATGGTGAAATTACTAGTGCTGTAGTTATGAGGGATGCAGATGGCAAGTCGAAGTGTTTTGGATTTGTCAACTTTGAAATTGCTGATGATGCTGCTAAAGCTGTTGAAGCTCTTAATGGAAAGAAATTTGAAGAGAAAGAGTGGTATGTTGGAAAAGCCCAGAAAAAGTCAGAAAGAGAGCATGAGCTAAAATCTCGTTTTGAGCAAACTGTGAAGGAAGCTGCTGATAAACTTAAGGGTATGAATTTATATGTTAAAAACTTGGATGATAGTATTGATGATGAAAAGCTGAAGGAACTGTTTTCGGTGTATGGCAAAATTATTTCGTGCAAGGTTGGTCAAATACTTCTAGATTGTTTGATTGTTGATGCCAACTTTGTAAACTTATTTCTACTGGTATTTATTTTATGCCCCTTTCTCTCAAAATTTTATAGGTCATGCGTGACCCTAGTGGAGTTAGTAAGGGCTCTGGGTTTGTTGCATTTTCTACACCTGAAGAAGCATCACGAGCTGTAAGCTTGATTTTTTTTTTTTTTGGGCTTTCATTTTAGTATGAGATTATAATCTAATAAATGTTGCTATCCACCTACAGCTTGCTGAGATGAATCATAAATTGGTTGTTAGCAAACCACTTTATGTTGCACTTGCTCAAAAGCAAGAAGAGAGAAGAGCAAGTCTACAGGTAATGCGACAAGGAGAATTTCTAGGACCATTTGCACTTCCTTTTGGTGTTTATCTTCAGTCTTGTTTATGATATTATGACGGGACATTTTATTTGTTATTTCTATATTTCTTTTCAAGTTCATATTCTCAATGACTGAGATGTAAGTTTTTCTGACAGTTCAATGAATCAATATACATTTCTTGTTAGTACTCTCTTATGTGTTTATTTCATTTCATTCAGGCTCAGTTTTCACAAATGAGACCTCTTGCTATCCCCTCGGTTGCTCCTCGTATGCCCATGTACCCTTCTGGTGCACCAGGTCTTGGCCAACAATTTTTATATGGGCAAGCACCTCCAGCTATCATTCCTCAAGTATATTTTTACTCCTTGTCCAACCTCATAACTTTACATGCTTGTTCTTTTGGATGTTTGGATTATATGTTTTTTTTTTTATTTTAGAAGAATCCTTGCTACTGTCATGAATAGTTGTGATGTGTTAGTACCATTCTGTGACTGTATTTGGTTTCATTGGCAACACTTTTTGGCATCACCTTGAGGATATTTGAATTTGAAAATGCTTGTTTGCTTGTTATCTATTCTAGGCTGGTTTTGGTTATCAGCAGCAACTGGTTCCTGGAGTGAGGCCTGGTGGCCCTCCTGTACCAAATTTCTTTGTTCCCATGGTACAGCAGGGCCAGCGCCCAGGGGGACGACGCGGAGCAGGTCCATTTCAACAGGCTCAACAACCTGTAAGTTGTTTTTATATGTATACTAACCTCCATTTCATGCTTATGCTTATGCTTTGGCAGAAGTCTTTTGTTCTAATTCACCAAACTTGTTCCAGATGATGCCTAGGGGACGTGCCAATCGATACCCACCTGGTTGTAATGTGCCGGGTCCATTGCAAGATGCTGGCACTGGACAGCCTATGCCTCTTCAACCTTTGGCTACTGCTCTTGCAAATTCAACCCCTGAGCAACAAAGGACGGTGAGTCTTTTTTTTCCAATTTCCATGACTATATATTTTGTTCAATTTAATTACCTTCAAGACCTTTATATTGTCAATTTGTGACTGGTGATCAGATGCTTGGTGAAAGCCTATACCCCCTTGTGGAACATCTCGAGTGTGATGCAGCTGCCAAGGTTACCGGCATGCTTCTAGAGATGGACCAAACTGAAGTTCTGCATCTCATTGAGTCACCCGAAGCTTTGAAAGCTAAAGTAGCAGAGGCCTTAGAGGTGTTGAAGAGTGTTGCTGCAAAGCCACAGGTCAACAATCCTGCAGACCAATTGGCTTCACTATCTTTGAATGATAACCATGTCTCTTGAGTGACTGGAATTTTGGTATTGTAGGGTTGAGTTTGGAACATTTATTTATGCTTTTGTTTTTTTTTGGTGGTTGCAAGGATTCTAATACTTTGCTAGCATTGTGTTTTTTCGGTTTGGCTTCATAGGCTTTTTCTATTTACTGGATTGTTATTTATGATTGTTATTTATTACAATAAATTTTGTTTAATGTCATTGGAACTTTATTTTTAACATCATTTGGATCTCATTACTTACATATCATGCTTTCGAAGATTTTGGACAGTTCCATAACAAATTAAAATGTTGTATTAGTCCCTGTACTTCAATACGGTTCTTTACTTTAAGGTTTTGCTCCGGAAAGAAAATTAGTAGAATGGAAAACATGGGACTCTGCTTGGTAGGAAAGATTGAAAAATGAAAAAAGGAATTCAAAATTTGTTTTTCATCTAAGGAAATAAAATAAAATTTTTTAAAAATACATAAATTTGAATTAATATATACCTTTCTGATTCATTTTTATGAAAAATCAATCTTTTATTTTTTTTTCTCTTACTTTCCCTTCCAACAAAGTACATTTAAATTTAATTTATTTCTCTTTTTTACTCCCATTCCTCCACTTTCTTTTTCGACTCACAAATGGTAGTGATGACTTCGAACTGTCAATGCTTTCCCTACCAAATTCATTTCCATATGTATTGAAACTTGTGAGCCTGTATCACTACAGTTTGTGGGTCAAAAAGCTGAGAAATCTGGTGAATAAAAGGTGAATGAAGCCAATCATTGACGAAGCCACGAAGTGATTTGTCTGTATGGTTAGACACGGCTTGGTTCAATTTCCAAGCTGCCCAACCCAGACCATGTTCAAGCAGTTCACTGGCTGTGGTCACTGCTGTCAGCTTGAGTTGAGTTCCCAAAGCAATATGGGGGCAATGGTGACTCCAGTCTCGAGACAAAATTGCAGTTAAAAACTGGAAGGAGGAAATTTTAGTGGTGCTAGATTTTGTGTTAGCTGTTTCTTTGAGCTTTGCAATGGACTCTGCCGAGAAGTGGAATATTTTCTCTAAAACATGGGGTGCTTCAACTCGGGTTACGAACTCATCCTGGTAAGTGAAAGGAAGGGTAAGCAATGGGCCATTGTCACCCTATGGAAACCATCTCTCCAACACTGGGCATTGAAAATAAAAAGTTGGTAATTTTCTTTGTTCCCATGGTACAGCAGGGCCAGCTCCTAGGGGGACGACGCGGAGCAGGTCCATTTCAACAGGCTCAGCAACCGGTAAGTTGTATACACTCCATTTCATATATTATATAATTTATTTCATATGAATAATAAAATATATTATATTCTTTTCAAAAAATATTATACTATAATGTAAATATTAAAAAATATATTAAGTTGCATATTTTTAGATTTAATAAAAAAATTATATATTAGTAATAAAATATATATTTATTAAAAATTAAATTTTCTCAAAATGAAAGATATATGCAGGCTTAAACAAACTTAAATTAGTCATTTACAGATGATTTTCAACGTTTGTTTAACTAAATGATTTTCATAGATAAATTCTCAATCAAACATTATATTAAATTAGACCCTAAGTCGTCCAACATTGCGTAGGTAGCTTTCCCAACTCTAACAACCATCACTACTTGGATGGCTACCTACTTTTTAAGGCGACAATCCTTTCTTCAATTCATTTAAATTGTTTTTATTCATGTGATTGGTGAAAGGATTTTTTTTAAAACTTTAACCATTAGTATATTTAAGGGATATAATTAATATTGTTTGAATTAGGTTAGAGTGATCACATAGATTAATTGAATTGGAAATCGATGAGTGTTTCAGTCCGAACAAGGGTAATGAACTGAGTTTTGAATAGACTATTCAGAACAATTAATGAATCGAAATCGTAACTAATTGAACCGGTTAAAACATCAAATTGTTAAGTATATTTAACTTAAACCTCTAAAATAAATGCAGACAGAAGATCAAGAAATTTTCAAATTTTTTTAATTTTAACTGATTAAATTTACGATTAAATCAATCAAGTCGATCAAAATTGAGAATTAATGATTTAATTAATTCAATTACAAATCCAATTATTAAAACATCGATATGATTAAATTAATTATATTATCAATACTAAAATATTTAACTTGGTTCCCAGCAATTCAATAACCACATAAAGCCAAGCTGCGAATCAAAAGTAGACCAAGCAAAATAATTTTCTCTCTTCGTTTTTAGCAACCATCAATATATAAACACATCATTACTTCAATATTCAACTACCCTGCTAATCCAACCTAAATATACTTTACCCTCTTCCTCTTTAGCAACAAAAAGAATGGATCCATCATCAGTTCGAATCATCTCAGAATGTTATGTTACACCACAACATGCTTCTGATCGATCAAAACAGCCTTACTATTTGACAACATGGGATATTGTTATGCTGTCGGTGCAATACATCCAAAAGGGTCTTCTCTATGCCAAACCAGAGGGTAACTGTGAAGAAAACTTGATCAGCAATGTCTTGGATCGGCTCAAGCAATCCCTTTCCATAGCCCTAGTTCATTTCTATCCCTTAGCAGGTCGGCTCGCAACGAAAATAGAAGAAAACCCGAAGTCTCATTTCGTCTTTGTGGATTGCAATAACAGCCCAGGAGCCAAATTTGTACATGCAGCTGTTGATTTATCCGTGTCCGACATTGTTTCCCCTACTTATGTTCCGTTGGTTGTTCAATCGTTTTTCGACCATGACCGAGCAATCAACTATGATGGTCACACCAGGCCTTTGTTATCGATTCAAGTCACCGAGCTGGTAGATGGGGTGTTCATAGGTTGTTCCATGAACCATGCTATTGGCGATGGAACCAGTTTCTGGCATTTCTTCAACACATTGTCTGAAATATTTCAAGCACAAGGAGATACTAATTTGAAAATCTCACGTCCTCCAGTGTTAGAGAAATGGTTTCCAGAGGGTCATGGTCCATTACTTAACCTTCCTTTCACTAACCAAGATGAGTTAATTTCCAGATTTGAAGCACCCGAGCTTTTAGAGAGAATATTCCATTTCTCAGCAAAATCCATTGCAAAGCTCAAAGAAAGGGCTAACACAGAATCCAACACCACCAAAATCTCCTCCTTTCAATCTTTATCTGCATTTGTATGGCGGTCAATAACAAAGGCACGTCGTTTCCCAAACGAAACAGTCACTGGTTGTAGGTTAGCTATAAACAATAGGTCAAGGCTAGAACCAGCTTTATCCCCAGATTATTTTGGTAACTCAATTCAAACTGTTAGAGCAGTGACCACAGCTGGTGAACTACTTAACCATGGTCTCGGTTGGGCTGCTTGGAAACTACACCAAGCTGTGGTTAACCATACAGATAAACAAGTGCGTGGTTTCGTCAATGGTTGGCTTGATTCACCTTTCATTTACCAGATTGCTCAGCTTTTTGACCCACAAAGTGTGATGATGGGAAGCTCACCAAGGTTCAACAAGTACGGAAATGAGTTCGGGTTAGGGAAAGCATTGACGCTTCGAAGTGGATATGCTCATAAGTTTGATGGGAAAGTTTCGGCGTATCCAGGACATGAAGGTGGAGGAAGTATTGACTTGGAAATTTGCCTTCCACCATCTTCAATGAAAGCTCTTGAATTAGATGAAGAGTTCATGAGTGTTGTTTCTTGTGGTGGAATTGGTATCTGATAATAAAATTGATTTGTGGGAATAGAAGTCATCAAATTGAATTTTCCTTGATTAGGTGCTTTGGTTTGAAAGAGGCTTGCTTTGTTCAAACGTTTACTATTCCACTATATTAATCAATAAATGTTTCATCCCACCAAACACCTCAATCCTTATGTTGACATACAAGAGCCCATGGTTGAAGTGGAAAACGATTTAAAGTTGGGTAAACTACATAGTTAGTGACTCAACTTTTATAAATTTTTCTTTTGGGCACCGAAAATAAAAAGTTAGCAATTTAGGCACCGACGTTACATATTTTTATAATTTTAGTCATTAGCCGTTAATTTTCCAATAGATTCACTCATTTTAGTCATAAAATTTTAATAAATTTTCATTTTGATCACTAATTTTATCTTTTTTAATTTTCTTTTTTTTAGAATTAATTTTAGAAACTTTTGGGGTTTTATAGGGAAAACTCAAATTTATATTTGGAAAAACCATGTTATCTTTTTAATTTCCTTTATTATTTTTTCTTTTTTAGAATTAATATTAGTTGTTTTAGTAAAA
The DNA here is from genome assembly GCF_007990345.1 of Gossypium hirsutum. Classification (NCBI taxonomy): domain Eukaryota; kingdom Viridiplantae; phylum Streptophyta; class Magnoliopsida; order Malvales; family Malvaceae; genus Gossypium; species Gossypium hirsutum. The sequence continues at coordinate 1,996,714 of NC_053442.1, read as the reverse complement.
AGAAAACTAATCTAGGGTTTCACAAGAATTAACTAGGTTTTTTTACAAGGAAAAAAACCTTGATTTTTGCATGGAATTGGATACAAGTGAAAGACGTGGTTTCATCTCAATAATTAAATAGCTCAATTCCCTATAAAAGAAATTGAGTGATTAAAATGATTTTTTACTAAAATTGAGGGACTAAAATAAGTATATATAATAACAAATTAGTGATAAGTGACTAAAATGATAAAAGTATTTAACAATAATGATTAAAATAATAAAAATATGTAGCCGCAGTTTCTATTGGTTAATTAAAAGGTGAAAATTTGGTTTAGAATTTAGATGAGAGGCAAGTGATCTCATCCTTGAGAACACCAATTTTTAACTTTGAAATCGCATATTTTTTATTTTATTTTATCAGTAAGGATTGGTCTCAACTCTCAAATCTATAAATGATTCATCGATAAATAAAATATACTTTTACATGTGTAACAGGTAAAAGTAGCGAATTTCGTGCAGAAGGAGTTAAATTGTTTTTTTTTTTAATTTTTTATTAATAAATAAATAAATTAGTCTTTGTATGTTAATTCAAAGAAAAAAATTAATTCTTTTTATTAAAATTTTTATCCCTTTGTAATGTTAAAAATTGATGTGGTTGGATGAATAATCGAATAGTGACACATAACATACCACATGTATCTCATGCTGATGTATAGGAACAGTTTTTAACAGTAGAAATGAAAAGAAATTTTAACAAGAAGACCAATTGACTCTTTGATCTAGCGTACAATAATTAATTTTCTCAATTTTTAAATAGATAAATTAAAATGCAATCTAATTACTAGCTCATGGACTTTCACGATACTTTTATCAAATGAAAATATAATTAAAAGTGAAATAAAAATTAACTACTAGATGTAATGGTATTTTTATATTTTTAACAATTCACTATAGATCTGTTGACCATAGGACCTCTTCATCATATATAGGCTTAACATATGTTTTTTCATTAAAAGACCATGGCTAAAGAAATTGAATGACATCCATTTCCTACGGAAATAACTTTCAATTAAGCAAACATTAATGCCATTATTAACTTAAGCATTAATTGGGATTAAGTTGACTCATTGTATTGTAGCAATGAAAATGCCTTTCAATTAAGATATAAGCAAAAATAATAATAAATAAAAAATAAATTGTTTGAGCTATTCCTGATAGTTAAGATATTCACTGTTCCATGTATGATTTGGAGTCGAGTTACACTAATCGTGTTACTATTTAAGGTTTTGTCTTCCTCTTATAATTTATCAAAAAAAATTATTTGAGTTATGAAAAAAAAAACTCTAATAATTTAAACAAAGCAAAGTACATTTAAATCAAAGTTCCATTTTTGGGATAGTGTTCTATTGGAAAAAAAAAATCAAACCACTCCCCATTCATGTTACATGATTTTTAATTTGAAAGCTAAAATGAAAGCAATAATTAAAAGTTTTAGAAAATTAATAAGAAAAAGCTTCAATTTCATTCAATATTATAATATTAAAATAAAAGTATAAAATTTAAGTTATGATCAAAATATTAAAATTCCGCAATTAAAAAGTTTAATAAAAAATTTGTAAAAACAAACTTAAATTTTTTTTCAATTAATAAACGTAATATAATTAATAAACATAATTCAAGAATTTACCACAATGACTAATTACACATTTTAACCGAAATAAAAACATGAAACCCAGGGGACAAACGACATCAAATGGGTTATGAAGCAGCAGCCATGAACGCTTCATCTGATTCAAGAGCATTCATTGAAAATGATGGAAGGCAAATTTCTATGTCAACACTTCCTTTTCCTTCACGGCCTGGATACGGTGAAACTTTCCCATCAAACTTATTACCATATCCACTTCGAAGTGTAAAGTGCTTTCCCTAACCCAAACTCGTTTCCATACATGTTGAACCTTGGTGAGCTTCCAATAATCACAATCCGTGGATATAAATGTGGAGAACACTGGTAAACGAAAGGTGACCGAAGCCAATCATTGTCATAACCACGCACTGATTTGTCTGAATGGTTAACCACAGCTTGGTACAATTTCCAAGCAGCCCAACCGAGACCATGATCGAGCAATTCACCGGCTGTAGTCATTGCTGTCACGGTTTGAAACGAGTTCCCAAAGTAATTAGGGGATAATGGTGGTTCAAGTCTTGACCTATTGTTTATAGCCAACATGCAACAAGTAACAATTTCACATGGTAAACGACGAGCTCTTGTTATGGACCGCCACACAAATGCTGATAAAGACTGAAAGGAGGAGATTTTGGTGGTGTTGGATTCTGTGTTAGCCCTTTTTTTGAGCTTTGTAATGGACTTTGCTGAAAAATGGAATATTCTCTCTAAAACATGGGGTGTTTCGAATCTGGTGATGAACTCATTTTGATGAGTGAAAGGAAGGGTAAGCAATGGGCCATTGTTACCCTCTGGAAACCATCTCTCCAACATTGGCGAGCCTGAGATTTTTATTTTAGTATCTCCTTGGGCTTGAAATATTTCGGACAATGTGTTGATGAAATGCCAAAACGTGGTTCCATCGGCAATAGCATGGTTCATAGAACAACCTATGAACACCCCATCTACCAGCTCAGTGACCTGAATCGATAACAAAGGCCTGGTGTGACCATCATAGTTGATTGCTCGATCATGGTCGAAGAACGATTGAACAACCAACGGAACATAAGTAGGGGAAACAATGTCGGATACTGATAAATCAACAGCTGCATGTATAAATTTGGCTCCTGGACTGTTTTTGCAATCAACAAAGACGGAATATGAGACTTTGGGTTTTGTTCTATTTTTGTTGCAAGCCGACCTGCTAAGGGATAGAAATGAAGGAGGGCAATGGAAAGGGATTGTTTGAGCCTTACCAAGACATTGTTGATCAAGTTTAGTTCATAATAATCCCCTGGTGGTGGTTTGGTATAAAGAAGACCCTTTTGGATGTAGTGTACGGAAAGCATGACAAGATCTCATGTTGTGAGATAAAAGGGCTGTTTTGATTGTTCCGAAACATGTTGTGGTTTAACAAAACATCCTGAGATGATTCGAACTGTTGATGAATCCATTTTTTTGGTGCTCAAAAGGAAATTACCCATCTTTTTAAATCATTGATCTAAGTGAGGATGCCTGTTGGAATTCGAGCATCAACATTAATTAAGAAACTATTTCACATGCACCGAGGAGTTCTTGCTTTTATAATATTGGATAATAAAACTATTTCACATGCAAAACTTGATCTATTAATAAATTAATCTTGGATAAAAAAACATTGTACCATTTGCTTGGAACATAATGCCACTTTGGAAATTTTTACTTATTAATTTTGTTCAAACTCAATTAAATTAGTCGATTAGATGGATTGTGTCAAAAATTGATCAAAGTATCAATTTGAAAAAAAAAAATTAATCGATTAACTATAAAATATTGAAAATCAGTTGAAAAGAGAAAAAAAAAATCCATCATTGAATTATTTGATTTCTTCAATGTAAATATGAATTTCTCGTTTAAAAAATCATTAAGAATTCGAATTAATATTGAATTATTTGATTCAAAAATCAGATTCCATCCGCATCTAACTTTAAGTGGAGTAGGTGGGTTCTCTGCTTCTATGATACCTTTCATGAACTCAATATAGCAATTCCATGAATCACTCCGTACTTCGATAGGGTCACCTTTTTTCCCTTCAAAAGATTATGAGTATTCACTAGCAAAATTTGAGGTAATAAAGATTTGAGGTAATAAAGAGGGACGAAATTCAGACGAATTTAGTGAAGAAAATATTTCTGACACATATGATCCCTCCTTACTAAGGTTTGTCCTAAATTTGGTAGCTTTCGTCACTGAATCGAACTTTGCACATGATGCCAAGTGCCAACAGACTTGAAAGTCATATTAAATCTTGCCATTCAACCATTGGGGCCTCACAATTAGCAGATAGATGAAGCTGAAACTTGATATAAGAGCAAGATTGGTTATTGGAATACTATTTGAATATCCATCCTCTCACTAAAACATTAAGAGTAATTTCCCAAAAGAAAGAAAAAAAGTCGGTCCTACAAATCATATCGAGCATATTGGACTTGAAAATGGGAGGTGTTGTTTATTTCCTACTGGTTGATACAATAGACTATTGTGGAGATAAGAACCACTGACCCACCATTCAAAATTTAATGGTGTCCCATAATGAGTATTGCTCACTTTCTTTTTTATATTGAAAAAACCTCTTTTCTTTTCTTTTTTCCTCTGGGATATGGCAATAAAGAAAATGAACATGGTAATTGTGTATTTGTGGGTCACGCATAGCAGTCTTTTCATCAGTAGGGTTTAACCTTGTGAGCCCATATTGGAAGGATATTTGCTCCACGAATGCCTCTTCTTTGGTCGATGATAAGGTTTTGACAGATATTTTTGCTACTTCAGGAATAGTTGTTTCAAATATTTTCTATATGAATGAGGTCTTTTTATTATGTATTAAAGATGGTATTTACTTTTTATAAATTTAAATAATATTTGGATTTAGATATTTTAATTATCGCAAAAGGTTAATAATTTTAAATATTCATTATCCGAATCAATCTTACTTTTGTAAATAGCATATTTAAATCTATTATTGGCTTTATTTTTAAAATTTTTATTTAAAGATCTTGTTTATATTTACTAAATATAAAAATTTAACAGATTTAGAAATTCGAAGGTAATTTAATTAATTTAGTTTCATATTCAAATAGAAATGCTAAAATTTGATATGAATTATAAACGGATTCAAATTTAAAAGCAAATTTACATATTCATATTCGGATTTTACAAAAATTACAGATATCTAACCTAACGTCATCCCTAGGATTGTAGTGTGTACTTAGTGCATGAGGAATTTAGACTTTAAATTGTTAAAGTAAATGGTAATAATAAAATTTAGAATTTTTTTTTATTTGCTAACATGTCAATTTAAGCTTGTCATGCAATAGGTATGTATGAAGGGTTGAGTCTAGAAAAGTTTTAGCAGGGTCAGTATTTAATTATAATTTTTTTATAAATTAAAATATAAATTTATTATGTATTAATATATAATTTCACTATTTTTTGAGGGACTAAACAATTTTTTTTTCATTTTAGGAGGAGTCAAAGTGTAATTTCACTTTATATTAATTTATAATTTTTCTATTTATAAGAGGACCAAACTGAAAATTTTTTATTTTTAGGGGATTAAGACCCCTGCCTGCCCCCTCAGATTTGCCTATGTATATAGTGCTTGTAATTTGACCCACATGTTTTAAATAGGCTTAAAAAAAAACCTTTTGAAGTTTAAAAAAATATTAATTAAACCCCTTCGTGAAAAACACATTCAATTGGCTCTCAAATATTAAAAACACATCAATTAAGCCCTTTAACTAACAACTTTTTGTTGTTGATCATTACTATGTTGACATGACCATTAACATCCGCTAAGTTAGCCATCATGATGTTTGACCTAGCACTATCATGCCAAGAAAAGAAAAAATTAAATCTAAAACGAATCTCAGTAAATGAACTTTCAAGTTTATTTGAATTTAAACCCTTATTTGTTTATGTTCATTCTAAGTGTAATTTTTTAAATTATAAAAATGTTTAAAAGTATAAAAGTATAAAAAGTAATTAAAAAAGAAAAATGGTGGTTTTTTCTTTTCTTACTATTTCAAGATAGGCAATTCTTTTTTTTGATAAGTTTTTAAAGTTCTTGTTATCGTTTTTTTTTAAATTTAATAAAGTTGATTTATTCGTAATGTTTCAAGATCTCAAAATAAAATTGTTGATCATATGGCCGAAATAGGTTCAAGTGGATTGGGTAACATATAACAGTTTTGGGAGTCTTTAGATCCAGTAAGGAATATACTGTTAACTGAGCATAATACTATTTCGAGAATACAAATTCAACTTTTTAAAATTAAAATTACATTCATTGAGAATTGAGAGATGTTGAAGGGATTGGTTTTTTTGAGAGAAGCTTTTAAAATGTCATTTATTGGGTAGTCGATTAGTTCCCTAACAACCGAATGTATTGTCTCTCGAGAGTTTTATTTGCCGAGACTAGTATGCCATGAGCGATTGCCCTAAGGACCTAATTCACAGAGCTGAGAGTGCTTAAACCATACATGGGCATACAACTACCTGCAAAGGGGACGTTAGCATCTCACCCTTGTGCTAGCTGGCCCAAGTGGTGGTACCACTATCCCCAAAATGTGACCTATATGATAAAAGTCAGGGGTTCAAACCTCACCAAGGGCAAGATGCTCACTTCCCCTTGGTGGTTGGTCATACGCCTACATGCAATCGAGGTGCTCCTAGCTTAGCGAACCAGGCCTCAGGGTAGCCGCTCACGACATGTTTGCTCTCGGCAGAGCACAAGAGAAAAAACCTCTTTGAGGGACAAAACCTTCGATTGTTATTGGGAGTTCAGTCGGCTCCCTGACAAACAACACTTCGAAGACTTCTCCTAAAGGAGTTAACCTACCCTCAAATGTAAAATTGGCTCTTAAATTATACTACTTTTTCCATTTAAGTACCTGATATTTCATCAAAAGAGGTACTTAAACTATTAATTCCGTCCCATTTTATCCCAAAACAATAATAGACAATAAGCACGTCACACATGGCATATTCTTACCGAATGTCTTACATGAAATGAACTCATAATTTTAACACCATTTTTGACCAAAAAACACTTTAAATACCTAAGTGGGAAAATGGGTAGTTTGATGGCAAATTTTGTAGCTAAACCTATAACTTATTCCAAATCACTCAACACTATAGAAAATTCCATTAGTCAAACGATGAAATTTTCTTCTCAAATTGTATAAAAGGTCTTTTTTTTAGAATTCTATAAAAAGTCCCTGTACTATACATTTTTGGTAGATTTAGTCCTACTATAATTTGATCATTTTTAATTTCTGCACTTTGAAATGTATATTTCTATTCTTGAGGTCAACCTTTTTTCATTAATTCCGTAAAATCAATTGATGTAGCTTAATTTTTAAACATATTGTAACAACCCTATATCTGGTTCGACCTAAGGAACCTGGTATAGGAATATTACATGTGGTGCCAAATTGATTTTTGCTAATCACTAATATATTTGAACATAAAAAAAAAAGAGTTGTCATAACTTATATTTTAATCCCTACTACTTCGAACACACTTGATCTTCCTAAGTACATGTCATTTTATTCAAAATTTTGAAACATACCCTCTTGGCACTTAGAGATGTGATGAGATGGATGTCCACGACCTCAACTATGACTCTTCAAAATCACTTTACCTATGCATTGAAAATAAACGCGTTAAGTCGGTGAAGACTTAGTAAGTACCCATGAAATTTAAATTCTATTAAATTTCTTAATTTTCGATATCTCGTTTCTTTGTTTATTTATCATATTCATTTGTAACTTTTTTACTTATTTCATAATTTAGTCCTTAAGTCCTCAAATCAACTTATAACTTTTTATACATGTATCATATTTCATCATTTAGTGTAAATTTTCATGATTTTCTCACTATTTCTTTCAGAATTTATTTTTAATTCAATAATTCAAACATGAATCAGAGATAAACTTTGACCTTTTAACGAAAATTATTTACCTTTTTAGCAGAGGCCAAGTAGACTAAATAGAACACTTAGGATATGTGGGACTGATACAGATGTGCATTATTATGCACTATTAAGCAGAGAGCACTAAAGTGTTATACAGAGAGCATAAATGTGCTATACAGAGAGCATAAATGTGCTAATAATCGGAGAGCACTAATGTGCTAATAATCAAAGAGCATTAACGTGCTAATAATCAGAGAGCGCGCTAAGGTTCCTTAATGACATGTCACTAATATCCCAATAGTTCTTATCTCGTCTACTTGGGCAAGTCATAATATACACACGTCACTTTTACACTTTTCGCATAATGCTTTTACATACTTTACAATTTAATCCTTGTACAAGTAATCCGTATAATTATATCTTCACTATCTTTAATACATGTAATATATTTCTAAATTCATTATTCTTCCATAATTCACTAATAATCCTTATCATGTATTTCACATATCACTTCTATATATTTTGTAATTCAGTCCTTAGCACAAAATTTCATGTAGCAATATATTTTACTTTTAATAACACATATAACATAATTCAATACTTATTAATATTCCAAAATTCACTACAACATCAATGTTTCTCATTCTAAGTGTTATTCACTTCACTTTTCTATTTCTAATATAAAATTTCCTAAATTTACGATTTAACCCTTAACTTTCCACAATTTAGGAAATAATTTTAGTTTGGATTACAAAATTCATATATTCTTTTATTTTCCACCATATGCTTTATTATTAATATTTCCTTGTAAACTTTTATAACTTACCTATTTAATCACTTTTTTCCCATAAAAGTTCTCTATTCATTATTACACAATTTTTCTTTCACATCTCACTTAATTCACATAATTAATTCCACTATCTCATTTTCCACATCAAATTTCTATGTATTTCACTTGTATTATTTCCACCACATATATTTCTCAAGTCTTTCAATTTAGTCCTTATTTCCATAAAATTTCACATTTTCCCATAATTTCACTTATCTAGCACTTTATATATTTTTACTAACACATAACCCAACTATTATACTTTTATTATAATTTCCTCCTTCACTTAAGAAATTATTTCACACTATATATATATTTTACTTAATTACCACTTACTTTACAGAAATCACATTTTAATCCTTAAATAACAAGAAAGTTCATGGGTATATACTTACCTCTTTTCTATCAAAATCTCTTGTTTTTCTCTTCTCCTACCACTTGATTCACTTACTCAACTTCTCTCTTCATCAACATGTCAAAAACACAATATTTCCTCATGAGAAATCTTTACTTTAACACCATTTTTATGCTTTTCTATCACTACTAAACTTAAAAATAACATAAAACCTTAACATCCATACCTTATTCTCTTGAAACCAAAATTTAACTTGACTTTCTCTCTCCTCCAACTTCTATTTTCTTGAATCTAACTTGATATTCTAGCTCCCCAAAGTCTCCTTATTATTTTTCTCTCTTGATAGCTATGGAAATTCATTTGATTTCTAAGTGAAAATGGTGGATTTTTGGTAAAATGACCAAATTGTAAAGAAAAGAAAATTTTTTCTTTCTTTTCTTCTTCTCACATTAGAACCCTTCATCTTTCCTTCCTTATATACTAAATAAAATAATAAAAAGTATAATTAAATGTCAAATCAAAATATTAATAAACTAATATTTATTTATTTATTTAATCGCTCTTCAAAATTATCTTCCTTGCTAAAAGACTATTTTGCCCCTTATGATCCTTCAAAATTTCTCCATTGAATCATCACTCATTTTAGTAAAATTATGATTTAACCCCTCATACTTTTTCCACTTATTCAATTTGGTCCTAATTCATCCATTTTCCTTAGTTTCTAGACCCTTCCATCCTTAAAATATTTTCACTATTGGTCCTTCAAATTTTCTATATTTACACTTCAACCCCTCAAATTTTGAGTATTTTCTCTTGGGCCACAAAACTTTTTTCACTTTTTCAATTTAGTCCTTTCTTGAATTAATATATCATAATATACTTCTTAAATAGATTTTGTTGACATAACTCAAAATTTCCCTTTTTGTCAATTTATTTCCTATTTTACTATATCAAGGACAATATCTCACTTTTTTACTGTAGCAACTTTCGGGGTGTTACACATATGGTGATGTGACACATTACACATAACATTTTTTATGGTTGGACAAACATTATACATTTTTCTCTCCTTTTTGTGTCTTTTCAAAATCTGCAGAAGTTGTCAAATTATGCAAAAATGTCAAGATGAATATGTCATCACACCATATATTAAAAAAAGTCATATCAAATTATTTGATAGAATTAACGAAAAAAAACCGAAATTAAAATTAAAAATACATATTTCGAAAATTATTCTAGTTAAATCTCACTATTTGAACGATTGGTTATTCAAATTAAAGCATAACATGTGAAAAGCCCAAATTATTCTTATATTTATACATATAAATGAAATCTAGTTTGATAGCATCTTTGTTTGTTTGCATTTGTAAGGAAACAACAATAATGTAGTCCATGATGAATGTAAACACCAATTCAAGTCTTTTATCCAAAATTTGGTACCAAAAGAGTAATTTTTCAAACAAAATAGGGCGTCATTAGGGGCAGTGATTGGACTTAAAAATGATATTTTTCCATGAATCTGTAAATCATTGAATATAGAGATAGCAATAGCAAGCAACGTTTTCACGTCCATGTTGTGTTACCTATCGTATCTTCCATCGGCAATTTATTGTAGGTCAAGTCATTCTCCACACATGGGCTAGCTGTTCATTTTTGTAATATTTGTGGGTCAGAACTGAGTATATTCTCATTGGGAAAAGAAAAAGGGTTATGTTTAACTTTTTAAGGGTCGAAGATCTTGTATTTTAATTGGTATTAAGGACTGAAATACCTATGTGAATAAAATTGATGTGGCACTGACAGTTTATATCATAGTGGCACTTGGTAGTTTTACATTTTGACACATGGCAAAAAATAAAAAAATTTAAAAGATTTATAAATAAGGAATGAACTTGGACACATGGTTGTCTATATACATTTAAACATGGATGCTAATTTGTCCAAGTTCATTCTAGACATTTTTTAGTAATTTTATGTATTTTTAATTTTTTTATAAATCATATTTTTATAATATTATTAAATTAAAAATGCATAAAATTTGATATTTGATAAAATGTATGTGTTATGCATTTGATATCTTTTTAGATTTTATATATTTTAATTTCATAATAATATAATAATATAATATTTTATTCAAATTAAAAATATATTTTATTTGAACACCAGATTCATTATGTGTAAAAAGTTATAGTTTTTAAATTTTTTATTTTTATTTTTGCCACATGTCAAAATATGGTGTTGTCACATGTCACCATGCTATTGGTCGTTAGTGTCACATCATCGTATCTTAACGATGTTATTGCTAAGATACTAAAGTGTGTGATGGAATTGAAGTTACGTCCAAAAAATTTTAAGTACCAATTAGGTATAAGTGGCCAAATTCAAGGGGCAAAAAATATATATTAACCCATTTTTTAACATAAAATTTTGTTGTTAGTTCTTGTAAGATTTAGTTATTGCTAATTTGATCCTTTTTAGCTTTTACATATTTCAAAATTTAAGATTTTAGTCTCGACTCAAATGAAAGTGATTAAATATGGCAAGCCAAATTCTACTATTAGGTTTTTACAATTTATAAGATGTGGGTTTAGTCTATATTTTCAATTTGGCCATTTTTAATCTTTATACTTTTTGAATGTTGAATTTTAGACTTCAATCATGACCCAAACGTAGTCATTAAATACGTTAAACTAAAATGGCATGACTTTTTATGAGTGTTATGAGGAAATAATAAATTGGTATGGCATTACACATGTAGTAATATTTACTACACAAAGCGAGAATGCAAGAGGAGCCAAAAGGGACCTTGGCCACTTAAAAATTAGAAAATTGTCATTAAGCCCTTCAAAATTTTTAAAAATTTTATTTAGGCCCTTAAATTTTTTAAAATTCTAATTAAAATCTATAAAGGTTTTGAATATTTTAATTAAACCTTCTAACATTTTTTAATTCTCATTAAATTTCTTAATTTAAAAAAAAATTAATTAGATCCCCAATTTTTTTAAAATTTTAGTTAGTCCACCACTAAAAATATACTTGCCACATTAATTTTTGGTAATAGCAAAATTTAACTTAACATATTTCAAAACTACTATTTGGTGAGGGCTAAATTTCTAAAATTCAAATAGAACATAGATTAAAAATGACTAAGTTAAAGTATAAGGATCGAATTTACAATTTTCACATAATATAAGTACTAATAGCAAATTTTGACTTCATTTAAAAAAAAAGACTTATTTCTCTTATTAGGGGAAATAAAAGACCATTTTAATGGAAATTAATGGCAACAATTAATTGTTGGATAGAATTTTATACTTCGGGGACACTCACCCAAAGCATTAAAATAAAATAGAAAAAAAAAAGCAAAATGTTGGAAGACCTTTAGATTTTCAGTAATTTACAGTCTAATTTTGACTATTCTTTTATGATTAGCTGGAAAGATATGAAAATTATTCAATAATCATACATGACCTGCAGACAAGCAACAACCATAAAGCATTACAATTGTTTCAATTTATTTCATTGTTAGGAACCGTACAAAAACCTTAATCATATATGTCTTCAGCCTGTTAGTCTAAAACCGATAAGTTCAATCAAAATTCACTGTAAAAAATAATAATTTGTTTTTGCTGAACATTTATAATTGCTTTATTCATTACCATAAAAACATTAAGATAATTTAAAGAAAAAAACAATGGGAGTTTTGTCATTTTTCAATTTTGTAGCTTGTGGCAACTATTGGACTTGTAACAACATGTTCCTTTCCACTATCTTCCCATGTGAGATAACCAAACAACACAGCTTTATGCAATTGTTTTGGACCTTCAATGCTCAGCTTGTAGCTTTTCTTCTCGTATTTTGTCTTGAAAACCAATGTGTCTGGTTCCACTGTTACCTTAAGTCCATTGATAGGTGTCACATTTGCTTTGTATGTAAAGCTTCCATCTCCGACATTAGTCACAGTTCTTCCAAACTCCACGACTGTCGTTGAGTTCGGTTTCGCACCCCTGTCGTTGAAAAACGCTATGAAAGAAGGGTAATTGAGATCAAGAGAAGGGTTGGAACAGTTGTTTGACGATGTTTTCGTGATGGTTTTAATTTGTTGTTGTGTGAAATTTAGACCACAAAGGAGATCAACGTAATCTTGAACCGTAGCATCGTATATAAGTCCGGGGTTTAAAGCTTTATTGGGGTTAACATGACCAGCTCCCATGGCTAAAGGATCAGCCGGTCGGAGATTTCCGCCTATATCCTTTATCGGACTACCTGTGTTATCGATTTGATCGGATGTTGTCATCAAAGCCGATCGAATTGCCGCAGGGCTCCAATTAGGATAAACAGCTTTTAAAAGGGCTGCTATACCCGAAACATGGGGACATGCCATGGATGTTCCCGACAATAAGTTGAAATTGGTGAACACAAGGTCTTGATTTACACGAGCTGCTGCAATATTTGGAGGCCATGCAGCGAGGACTGAGTCACCAGGTGCCATAATATCAGGCTTTAAAACCAGTGGACAACTATAGGATGGACCTCGAGACGTATAGCTAGTCACCCTTGGTGATGGCTTAATACCAAGGATTGTTTTTTTAAACACAATGCTGGCTTTTGGGTCAGTGTTGCTTTTAATGAAATCCACAACTGTGTCACCATCTTTTTGTACCAAGAAAATGGCTGGAAATGGGCTTTGGACGAATACATCGACACTGCTGCTATTCGTTATGAAGACAGCGGCAATGTTACCAGCGGCTAGAATGTTGTTAAATTGATCGTCGAGCGAATCTTCCTTGCCTGGATCTTGACACACAATGATCTTCTGCTTGATTTTGCTCAATTCGGTTTTGTTACTACATGTGTCCATGAAAACAATTGGGAATTCAGTTGATGTGAAATTCCCTGGATATTGAGCTAAGCCATTGATTGACACTTTGTTACTGAGGATTAAGGTTGCGCCGAAGTCACGGTCCATGGTGCCGGCGGCTACGGTTATAACCCAAGGTGTACCATTGTGTAGAGTCTCTACATCTGGTCCTTCATTGCCTGCAGATGTGGAAACGAAAATGTTCTTCTCTATGGCAGCAAATGTGGCTATTGCGATAGGGTCTTCGTATAAGTCGACTCCATCCAAGCCCAATGACATTGAAAGAACGTCGACACCGTCAGTAATAGCTTGATCAATGGCTGCAATTATATCAGTGGTGTAAGCTCCTTCTTCCCATAGAGCTTTATACATGGCTACACGAGCCATTGGTGCCATTCCTCTAGCAGTCCCCGGTGCATAGCCAAAATACGATGCATCTTTCACATAAGTTCCAGCTACAGTTGTGGACGTATGGGTACCATGTCCTTCAGTGTCTCGCGTGGAATTCATTGAGATGGTGATATTGGAATTATGAGCAATCAGACCTTTATTGAAAAACCGAGCACCAATAAGCTTTTTATTGCACAATGAGGAATTGAATTGGGTACCACTTTCACATTCCCCTTTCCATCTTGATGGAACATCACTCATCCCATCATCATTAAAGCTTTCGCTTTCTGGCCAAACCCCAGTATCAATCACCCCGACGATTACATCTTTGCCGAAGCTCGACACTGGCCATGCACCGGTACCAGAATTCAAGTCGAGGAATTCGAAAGAATGTGTTGTATCGACCTTTACAACTCTATCTTTAACCGATGAAACATACCCCGGACTATTTTTCAAGGACTCAAGCTCTGCAGGTGTGAGACTAGCACTAAAACCTTGAATAACATGGTTATAAGTATAGATAAGTTTAGAAAAAGGAGTGGTTGGGTTGGTTTCAGCTTTGGATTTGGCTGAAACAGATGAAAGAGTGGCCAAATACCAGGTGTGCTGGTTAGAGAAAGCTTTGGGCATGGCAGAGATGTCCATATGGACAATATAATTGTCAGATTTTGCTAGTTTGATAAACATAAACAAGACACAAAAAGAAACCCAACAATAAACGTACAGGTGTTTGGTAATATCAGCTGCCATGGTAATGAATTATGAGATAGTTTTTTTGCTTTGGAAGACTTTCATGAATTTGGCAAAGCTTATATAGGGAATTGGTAAAGCTTGGAAACTTGGAAGTCTTAATTGCTATTAAGTATCTTCAACTTTGTCTGTCTGGGATCCATGTAATGGATCTCTAAGGTCTAAAGTCAAGTCATCCACTACATGTTTTCCTACAGTGAACTAACTTGGATTGAGGTTCATAGTGTAGCTTCCGGTTCGGTCCGTATTTAGTCAGAACCAAATATAGTTACAATAGTAAATAGTGTTAAACCGAGTACCATTCGATTTGATCCCACCATATCCTTCTTTGGTTAAAAGATTATAGGGTAGTGATCAAGGAATGGGTGGCATCCTATTTTGCTTCCACAAGGACCACATAGCACTTTTAAAAGGATACCACAAAAAGATAATGTGTGAAATTGTTGCTTATCCGTTGCCCCATTATACCCCAGAATAGTAAAAAAAAATTGATACTTAAGTTTGGATTAATTTTTTGGTATAACTCACTCATTAAAAACAAATAATCCTTATAATTCGAACCTACAAAATGTGTCGTGAAATGAACAATCATAATTAATAGATAAATATTAGAAATCGATTCTAAATTTATCTACGAGTGATATTTTAATCATTAATTTTTAGTGCTTCTCTAGTTATAGATGTAACAAATTGGTTTGGTACTTAAAATAAAAGATAAAATAAAAAATAAAAGAACACCAATAATTGTAGGTCATAGAGCCCCCACCATGTGCAAGTTCACAACGAAACAAATCTTATGTCACTCAAGCATAATTTAATTGTTTATGATAATGTTCATGGAAAATTGATAGGATTATCAAGAGGAAGAAGAATATTATAAGTCGCCATGGATTATCTTCTTATCTAAAACCCATTTTTGCTTGGTGTAAAATTTTTGAAGCCGACATTTACATTAAATTTGATATGGAATTGAGTTAAATTTTTTAAAAAATATTTTTTTAATATTATTTTTTCCATTTATAAAATTTAAATCTGAAACTTTTAAACAACATCAAATCTTGACTAGGTCTAAATTGCTTGATGATATCCTAATAAGACTAATATTTATGATGATTTCTTCTTTGCTAATTGAAGAAATTCATTGACAGTTGACTCTATGGGTCATATTTAAGACGCATAAAGTGGGAGTTAAAACAGTTGACTCTATGGGTCATATTTAAGACGCATAAAGTGGGAGTTAAACGCGTGAACAAATAGGTAGACTATAGAATAGTTTATATATAGTGGGGATGGGGTTACCCAAGTGATTAATGCACCGAAGCTTTCAATGTCAGCATTTTCCTTAACTTTTATTTGGCCAAAACCAGAAAGACATGTTGCTTGTGGTCCATGGAATTTGTTTTTATTCACAAAGTGGTGCCTCTGTAGATATCTTTCTCTCCCAAACCAATCATTCCATAGATTTCTACCATTACATCCGAGGTTACTAAATTATTAATAAGTTTATGTTTTGATCATTCAATTTTAAAAAGTTACAAAATGGTTATTGAACTATTTGAAAGTTTTCTTTTAAAGCATTGGGATGTTAAAATTGTTGATGTATAGCTTCCTCCTTTTACATCGCCCACACCAATCAAAAGCTCTTCTTCCTTTCTCTTCTATAGTTTAATTTTTTTTTCATGAAACAACTTTGAATCTCATGAATTTGTGAACCAAAATCTAAACAAATTTTTTCTCTGATTTTCAACAATGACCATCAGATTGAATTGGATTTAAGGTATGTTCTTTTACTCGTTTGATGGGAACTGATCCGCAGTACTAATCACCGAATTGTCTCTTGGAGCTCGCTAACCGAACTTTTAAAGAAAAAAAACTTAGCAACCAAGTGACTTAAATACTTGAATTATCCTCTAACTTTATTCTAGTTAGTTATTTAGTTAGAGCTGGAATAGTTATTCAGTTTAATACTTATAATGGTTGATTTTATTGAAATTATTGCTACTTCAAAAAAAATGAGTACAATAGATATTTTTTCTTCTATAGGATTTCTTTTTTATTTTAGAGAAAAAAAAATTGAAGCTACATTTAGAACATCAAATTGTGAAGCTAAGTGACTGCAACTCAGGAGTGAAGTTAAAAAAAAAATTTGGAAGGATGGCAGAATTTAATTATAAAATTTTAAGATATTAAAGTGTAAGTTTATCATGTATTAATTTATGATTTCATCATTTTTAAAAGGATTAAATAATTTTTTAAAATTTTTTGAAGTCAATGTACAATTTTATCATATATTAACTTTTAATTTTATCATTTATAAGAGGACTAAAAGGATAATTATAATTTTAGGGGGCGAAGGCCTTTACGTATCCCTAAATTCACCTTTGTTGCAATGACAAGAGTTATTTCATATCAATTATGACTCAGACCTAGAAAATTAAATCCATTCCATTTGAAATCAAACTTGATTCAATTTGATTTAATCATAAGAAGTGAATAATCAGAATCCTTACAACCCAAATCCAAATGAATCCAAACCTTAAAGTGACTTGTATCCTAAACATATAAACTCCAAATGATTTATACAAACTCAAAACAACACAAACCTAAAATAATCCAAATATAAAATGATTATAACATGAAATGATGATCCGACCTCACAAATCCGGGTCTCAAATTCAAACAACTAAACCCTAAAGTAATCCTAAACTCAAAACTGTCTGAAGCCAAAATTGACCCAAGGGTCAAATGGCTTGGCGTAAGTGAATTCTCAAAAGGGCTTCTAAGCAAGGAAAAAAGAAATGAAGGTAACACGCTGTACATATATGATTCCAAGAAGAAACTTCCTCACAAGGAATCTTTGCATGGGGACTAAGCAAGACAATGACCAAATTGATAAATAAATAAATAAAAAAGAAGAGGAAAATAAGTAGGGGCTAAAGGTAAAGCTTTCACGTTTTTTTTTTAAAACGAAAGAGCCTTTTTTGGTTTGCTGCCCGTAATAGCCGGTCTAATTCCTTAAATCATTGTCTCATAAGGGTTCCTTTCATACCAAAACTTGCAAGAAATCAATTTTATGGTATTCATTTTGGCCAATTTTTTCATATTGTTGAAAGGCATAGAGGGTTGATGCTACCGTCAAATAAATGACATATGGATAAAATTGAATGGTTAAAATATGCTCCGAATCCCGATAATCTTTATATATTTGGAATTTAGTTATATTTTTTAGAATTAAAATTTCAAGTCTCATTGTTAATATCGTTAAAATTCTTGTTAAATTCAAGTTCATTACAACGTTATTTTTCTTTTGCTACCCAAATGGGTATTTTTCTTATTTCAAAACATTGCGCCATTGAATTTAAGAAAATAATTTGAATGGTATTAACAATTGGACTTAGGTTTTTAAGTTTGAAAAATAAATGAGCTAAATTCTTGAAAATATAAATAGAGGGACTAAATTCCAAATGTACAAAGAGTATAAGGACTTGGAGCATATTTAAACCAAATTGAATCCTCAAGATGATTGGCTTTAATGTAATTCATGTGTTTTGATAAAAGAGTTAATTCTATAAAATATCCTTGAATTATCGCTTAAATTTTAAATTGGTTCTTAAACTTCAAAACGTTCTAATTAAATCTTCAAAATATCAATATTGTACCAATCAGGTTTTTATGTTAGCCTAGCTATCAATTTAACTAAATGCTAGTTTTAATCTAACATTAAAAATTTTTAATACATATAAATCAAATTATAATCACGTGTATATTTACCATAAGACAGCCTCACTGATGTTGGTGGGTGCATAAGGGTTCATAATGGACGATGGGTTATTGGCTTCGCACGAAATGTTGGTATTTGTTCTACAACTGCTGCTGAATTGTAAGGGGCAAATGACGGCTTGGCACAAGCATGGCAACTGGGGGCGCTAACGGTTATTCTTGAGTTGGACAGTCTTAGAAGTAATTCAATTAATTTTGACCTCGGGTCATTTATCTAAGTTTAAAGGTTGATTCGAAAAGCGGAAAGATTTTAATAAAAATATAAGCCTGAAAAATGTACTTAGACAAAAAAATAACTCTTTTTTTAAACGGGTCGAGTCTTAGGTAAGATTTTTTTCCCCAAGCCTAGCTCGAATAAGTTGTTTTGTTGTCATTTCACTATTATATTACTACTATTTTGTTGTTATTGTTTGGATATTGTATAAATTTTATTTTATTGTTAATTTTGTTACTATTTTAAAGGCATTTGTTTGTTAAATTGTTATTCAAGTACAAAGACTTTTTTTTGATGTATTTTCAATTTTTTGAAAACATTTATTTTTAATTTTTTTAGTGTATTTGATGTAATATATTTTTTAAATTTGTTAAAAAAATTAATATGGGTGAACCGGGTCGGATTTGAGTTTAACATTTTTAATTTAAGTCCGGCTTGGATAGAATTTTAGGCCCATTATTTTAGTCGAACCCAAATCTAAAAACGGACTTAAAATTTTACATCGATCTAAACCGACCCGACCCATGATGCAACGAGATCTATCGAGGAGGTAATCGAGTACCCCGAAGCTTTGGCTTCCAGCGCTCTAGTTGACCGCTAGGGCTCTGCTTGTTTTTGCAACTGCCAGATGAATCTTTACAACCTCTCACTAATGATTTGAATGGTTTAGCACTACCTAGGATGATATCTTTGTAACCATTATTTCTCTCTTTGTATACCAAAAAGAAAAAAAAATAGTGTAATTAAATTTACACGTAACATTTAAGTTGCTCATGAGATAAGTATACAAATATTTATAATTTGATCTACGTGTTTTAAATATACTCTATGTTAAATTTGAGCTGTCATTTAATGCCTAAATTAATGATGAAATTTAGGAAATACATTATTAATATGATATCAACCTTAGCTAATACTTGCGATGATGATTGAATTAAGACCTTTCAAATATCCATAATTAAAAGAATTATTTTAAAATGGAATTTGAAGCATCCATTAAGCAATCATTTAAGTTACAAGTGATACGCAAGTTGAGTTGGGTTTTGGTTTGGATTGGATTGGGTTAAGTTCTAAATAGGTTATTTTGGTTTGAGTCGTTTTATGATTAGGTTATTTTTGGATTTATATGAATTTTGAGTTTAGATCATTTCTAGTTTAGGTTAGTTTGAGTTTGTACAAGCCCATTTTGCCCGGCCCGTTACAAACCCATCTTAAACAAACCAACTTAAAATAACCCAAACCCAACCCCCTAAACACCGGCACAAAACCTAATTTTTTTACAGCCCAAATTCACTAGCCTAACCCAAACAACATAATCCAAGCCCAACCAGGCCCAATACCCAAATCAGACCCAAATTTTAAACTAGGGTTTCAGTTTTCTGAAACCCTAGCCTAGTCTAGCGCCGTAACTTGCTGGTCTCGCCGTTTGTCACGCCTGCGCCTCCTCTGCCACGCCACCAACTCCCTCACCTGCCCTCTGACTCCCTGCAAGATGAAAGAACACGCAAAGTAGAGACCAAGCAGTAGAAAATAACATTTTTATTGTATCATTTTGGGGGGATAAAAGGGCAGAAGATCATCTCAAAAAGGGGCTTCATCACTGTAATCATGGGGGGATTTTTCTTTTATTTTCGGCAAAAGCCGAGTTTGCTGTAAAAGAAGAAGAGTTTTCTCTTCTTTCGGTTTGCTATGAACATTAAGATAAATAAGAAAACCAAAACAGATTTTTGAAGGTGACTTTTTCTTTTTTACGTTTCTTGCTTGTTTTATTTTATTTTTTATTTTATCTTTTACATAAGAAATACGAAATAAAAGGAGGCAAAGAAAGCTTACCTGCGCCGCGCCGGAGAAAGGGGGAAAGCGAACGGTTTTCTCATTTTCCTCCCGGTTTTGGCCCATTTTTAACGAACCCAACCTCGAATCCGGGTTCCCAGGAAAGATCGGCTTCAAATAGGGCTAAAAAGGTCCATTCTTGCACCTCCTGCCGCCGCTTGCGGCGGAGCCACGGCGGAGGTGAACTGGACCGGTGGCCGGATTCTGGGAAGAAGATGAGAGGAGAGTTTTGAAAAAAAAATTTTTAAAGAATGGGGGCTGAATGAAAGTTTTTCAGAAAATTTGGGCTTAAATACTGATATAAAACGGCACCGTTTTGATAGGGTCAAGACAGCCCCAAAACGACGTCGTTTTGGGCTCCTGACCCGAGACCCGGCCCGTCTGCCTTAGGGGATCCGCGTGTTTTAACGGAAGGGCTAATTGCGCGTTTAGCCCTTCCGCTTTTTAATGCTTTTAAAATTAGGTTCTTTTAATCTTTTGAATTTTACCCGGAATTTTATTGCGTTTTCAATGTAGTCCCTTCTGAAACTACGTCGTTTTAAAGGCGAAGGACAAATTTCCTCTTTAGTCCCTCCATGTCTCGCGCGTGTTTAGAATTATCCCTCCCTTTTTATTTATTTGTGATTTGACCCGAATTTTGTTAAATTTTAACTTAGTCCTTTTTTTATTTTGTTTATTTTCTTAATATTATATTATTATTATTATTTCCTCATTTATATATATACATACTTATATATATTTTATATTTATAATTTTTATATATATTTTTATATACATATACGTGTATATACATACTTACATAAACTTTTATATTTAATAATTTTGAAATACATATATACATATATTTTCATATTTTTATAAATTTATGTGCATACACACTTTTTTATATAACGTATATACTTATATTATATATATACATATTATTTTATAATCTATATACCTATATATGTAAATGTTTATGCTTTTATTTTTTATAATCCATATACATATCTTTTATTTATTTTCTTCATTTATTTATTTATTTGTATGTCCATTATTATTATTATTTATTATGCTTTATATTGGTTTATTATTGTATATACGTGATTGATTTTATTTATATATATATGATTTCTTATTTACTTATATTTTGTTTTCCTCGAGATTATTTTGCTTACACCATCATCATTCCATTACGCCCATTTCTATTTAGATTTCAAAAAAAGAAATTTTAAAAAATATAAGTAATATTCGGTATTTTGGATCTTCGAGAGAATCGAGCCCTAACGTATTGGGTTCCGACTTTCTTCGTTGAACTTAAATAATCGAGACTACTCTTCAAAAATGATAACAAGCTCGTTATCAAGAATTCAATACGTTGTGTCCTAACGCATTGGATGTGACATGTTGCTTTCTCGAAACGAGAATTTTTCGAAATAAATGTAATATTCAGTGTTTAATATTTTGATAAATTGTGCCCTAACGTATTGGGTTGCGATTTCTTCATTTGATTTAAACAATTGAATATTCTTTTAAACTTTATTACACGAATTTTTTTTCAATATCGGGAATTAAAAAAGGATCGTGTCCTAACTTACTCGTTGTGATCCCTTTTTTAATCCAAGATAATTAAATATCTTCTAAATAAGCACTTTTCATTCGCGTATCGGGAATTCGAGACATTGTGTCCTCCTTACTGGATATGATTCTCTTTCTCGAATAACGTGAAATACCCTCCTTTTCTTGAAAATTTTCAACGTTTTAATACAAGGATCGTATTTTTTAAAATTCTTCAAAGTTTTCAACCTTCGACATTAAGACATTAACTAATCAACTAGGTACCAATTTTGGGCGTTACGAGGGTGCTAATCCTTCCTCGTACGTAACTGACTCCCGAACCCGTCTTTTGAATTTCGTGGACCAAACTTGTTGTTTTAATAAAATCAAATTGTTTATTAAAAACAACCACTTTTCGAGGTGATCCAATCACACCTCATAAAAAAGGATTGGTGGCGACTCCCGTTTCATTTTTCAAAACCCAAGTTGACCCCGTTTTCATCCAAAAAATGGTGTCAACAGAGTTCATGTCATTTTAAGGTTGAGTTATTTTGAGTTTAGGTCATTAGTGTTTAAGATTCGAGTTTTTCGGTCAGGTCATTACTGATTCAATTCATTTTAAGTTTCATCACTTTAAGTTCAAATTATCTTGGATTGCTTGTTCAATTTATTCTGGGTTCGAGTTACTTTATATTCAAATCATTTCAAATTCATATTAGCTTCGTATTCAAGTCAATTTAAGTTTAGGTTAGATGGATTTGAATTGCTGATGTTTTTATAATCAAATAGGATTAATTGAATTTAAAATCAAGTATTGGGATATCGTGGAAAACTTCTTTTGATAAGTGTGGTTTAAAATTTAAGTGTTTAGTATTACTACCAAAAATTATTTTTGAGAAATAAAAAATCCATTTTAAACATAATGTTGCGAAGTAATAAGATGCATTCAAATAATGTTCAAATTTGTTAACATTATGATATTTTAGTAATAATATAAAAAAATAATTTGATGTAACTCGTTATTAATATTTTAATATATGAAATATAAAATTTGAATATTTGTAAGTGATTAATATCTGTTATTTGTAAAATTTAATTTAAACATATTATTAAAATACAACCATTATAAATTTAAATATATAAAACATATATTCGAAATAAATTTCAATATAAAAATAATTATATACTCAATATAAATATTACATAAAATATATTAAATTACAAATAAGTGTTAAAAATATCATTTTGGTTTCAAAAGTGTTTTTCCAAAAGCAAAAATTAGAAAAGAAAAATTAATTTCCTTTTGGGTTTTAAAAGTTGTCTGTTTAGTATTTTAAAGCGCCGAAAGCATTTTTGAAAAACAACGGGAAACAAAACCATAATCCTAAAAGAGGTATTGAACAAAAAGTAATGAGTAACAAAGTCTTAATCTTAAGAGATGTATTAGACAAGGTGACCTGTTGTTGCCCTATCTATTTGTTCTCTGCCAAAACATTTTATCCTTCAAAGATACTTACATGAATCTTCCTAATATTCGTGAATGATTTAGGAGATATATCATTAGTGGGGGATTATGAGTTTGAGTAAGATATTGGCACGAACTTGGCATGTACGTCGTGGGTTATCTGGTGCCATAGAAACGGTGGGATTCGACGATGACATTATGCCATCCATGACGATCAATGAGGAAAGAACCAAGCCTTATCGCTAAGGCCTCAGCCACAAATGCGTTCACGATCTAGCTTGTGCGTTGATTCCATTGATGAGGTATTACAACTTGTTATTTGGTTGGGGTAGGAGGGGGTAGAGGTGTGATGGGATGGGGTGGAGTCCAAAGCACCATATGTAACAATGGACCACCTCCATGGTAAGAAGAGCTTTGTAAACTTATGCTTAATACAATGGCAGAAACTACAAAAAACCATGCAAGTTACTTCAAAATGTAAAGAGAGATTCAATAATTTATGTCGCCAATGGGCTGAGAATCCGTACATAAAAAAAGAAAACTCTAATACTGCAATGATTAAAAACTAAAGATGAAGGATATGTAGCTTTATGTTCCCAGTGCTTCAAACATTTGTGTCATCATCCACCAAGAACATTGCTTTATAAGGACGAATTCTGAAAGAAAAATGCCAAGCCGCAACCTTTCGATGTCAGACCTGAAGGCAAGAACTAATCAGCCTTAAAAACCAAACGGTTCATCTCATTTATTCAGACCCGTTGTTTTACAAATGGGGCACAAGTTTTTGTGCATCAACCATTGTTTAATGCAATCAGCGTGAAAGTCATGGCCGCATTCGAGTGTTCCGAGATCTTCACCGTCGTTGTATTCTTCCTGCATGTTCATAAAAATGTTTACTTAACTGGCTCATAGAACGGGCAAAGAAACTGTATCCAAGAAAAATAATTACCTGACAAACACAACATGGTTCTGTCTCTAACTGATTTCCTGGTACGCTAGAGTACTTTTGTCGTTTCAACTGGTTTGATATCATTTCTTCACTCAACCCCGTGTTTACATTACCAATGCGCTCTTCTAGAGCCAGTAACTCCTATTACCCACAAAACAATTCTATTGTGAGAACAATTTTAAAACTCCAGAAGTTATGGTGGATGCCAAGGATATAGATAATACCTCGTATGACATGTTATCAACATCGAGCCGCATATCCCTATGCCGGTCATGAATATCAGCTACCCCAAAAAATGCTGATTGATCGAGGATCACAACATCCTGCCATACAAGCCAAATTAGAAAAGAGAAAAGTCACTTGTTTGGTGACAAGTAAATTCTTATCCGTAAACAAAACTTGGGGTCCTACAAAATGGCAATCCATTGCTCGTAGCAGACCAAATTCGAAGAATGGCAACTACATAAACATAGGGACAAATGAACAAGAAAAGGAGGCAAATTTTAATGTTTCCATGTTTCAATTGGTTCAAGATAAGAACTAAATCGAATTACCACATGATAGTAAATTTAAAAGCGTTACCTCGAAACGCAAGTTCTCACCCCTACGCATGAGATCCAAGACATTGCGAATCTGCACCATGAAAAGATTTTTCATAATAAATGGCCTTTACTATTGTGTTATCACTTATCAAACATAAAGATGCAGTTCGAGGGCAGACCTCAGGTACAACGAGCCTGCTTCTTCCTTCAGTGGCAGCAGCTAAATTTCGTAATGAATGGGGTACTGCGAGAAAACCAGCATCTTGTCTCTCCAACCATGACACTAACCTACGATATGGACGATGGTGCCCAGGATTAGTTACACTGGAGGAAAGCAGCATCTCTTCAGGAGAAGTAGGTCCGGCAGGAAGTGAAGGATGATTGCCCGGGCCACCAGACTCCGGGCCAAGGGAAGACATCAACTGTCGACGAACAAGCCCCGACAATCTCCGCGGATATTGAGAAGGGTGATTCGGCTGAGGAGCCCATGTGGGAACGGAAGATGCATTGGCACCAGAACTTGAGCCACCACGAGATGTCGAAGCAAAATTTCCAGGAACACTTAAATTTCCACTATTTACATCTCGATTCATTGGATTCCGAACCAAATTTCTCAACTCAGGTGCACGAACAAACATAGGATGATCTAACAGGTTCCTAGCCATGCTTCTCGATTGATGTCCCTCATGTGGTACAGCATCTCTATCCCCAGATATATTAGAACTTGATGTATTGCCAGTTCTAGAGCCAGAACCTCCATTCCACCTAAATGACTGTACATTTCGAGGCAAAGTCGGAACATGAACTGCAACATTCGGGTTTTGAAGACTTGCATTATCTAGCACTGGTGCTGACCTTATGTCCAAAGAATGATCAGTTGGAAGCCTTGACGATTGCTGTGAAGACGAAATAACAGACCGCCTGGTCATATCACCTGTAGAAAATACCCGAGGAGCAATAGGTTCCTGTATGCTTGATGGACTTATTCTTAGCCGGAAGTTCCTGTGGGAGCCCTTTGCAGCTGGTAAAACGATTGGTCCAGGGTTGGCATCAGAACCTGATCCTCCTACCTCTAAACCAAGTCTAGGGTGTGCCTGTCCCGAGGAGGCAGATATATTCATGCCGTTTCCTACACTAGAACTAGAAGAAACACCATGCCCGGCGCTACTTTCTGCACAATGGAAGTAGCTAGAACTTCCACTCGAAGAGGACTTCCCAACGTTTCCTTCAAGAGCTTTTCTTTTGCAAGATGCACGGCGACCATCACTGGGTCTGTTATCATTATCATCCACAACATATCCACTACTTCTAGAAGCATGTATAAAACCTTCAGGACCAGCATCCGATGAAATCAGGTCCCTTTCAGATCCACTAGGCTTATTTAGGTTGGACCGTTCCGTAACTTGACAGTTATTATTACCGTGAGCAACTATGGCTGCATTTAAGTTGAGACTCCGGGAAACTGTATTAGAATTGGAATTTTGGACAAATGGAGAGTTCTTTTCAGCAGTCACAGAAGCACTCATGGAAGACGACCATACATGGTCTATTTTCCTCTCATCATGATTGACCTCATTCTGTGTGCCGCTAGAGCTAGGCTCTTCTAAGCTCCATCTGCCTGGCTCCTGCTCCTCTCGACCAATGGAGTTCACATATCCAATGTTAATGTCATTATGCGAAGGCAAACAATCAGGAAATCTATTTTCTATGGGATTTTGAATATTATTCCAGCACACCTGCTGGTCTATAGTAGCATTACTCGATGTAGAGCCTTGATCAAAGAAGGTTTCAGAAAAGGAACCAAAAGCACCCTTTTGCCCCTGCATTAGGGCTTGTATGCACTTCAATACAAATTATTTCGAAGTCCTGAAAAATATGTACATCAACAATTGGCACAAGGAAGTGAAAGAGACAAGGTAGTGGTATATAAAAGATACAGTAAAACCGATTTTCAGATCTCTAACAGTAAGAAGTAGGATAAAAGTCACCTCATTGCAACACTTTTTGCCTCTCAGATATGAAGAAACCAATTGTAGCAAACAATTCTCACCATAGAAAGCAATGCCGTGCAAATGCTACTTCTAATCTACAATCATGCATGATTCAAGATGGTATGCATGCCGACAACACAAATGAAAACAAGTAACATACATATAGAACATTAAAGCAAAAGCAACTTCATTTTAAATACATAATAGCTAATAGTAATAACAAGATAAAAATGACGCTTTGGAAGTAAGGCGGCGACTAGAAGTTATAAGCAAACCCGGTAATATGCAAGAAATAGGCAATAACTAATTAAGCCAAGTGATATCTCAACCTGCAACAAGTAATACAGAGTTTAGACAATGTAATTAAATCAACAAAGATCATCGAAATGTGGTGCTAGTAGCAGGGTAAATTAACCTAATACTAATGTGGAGTAATCCCAAGTTTTTATTTTAATCCACACAAGATATTCATACATTGTTATTAATCACAAAAAGGTTTGAATCCAAAGGGCACCTAACAACTAAATCTGGAATTCTTTATAGCATTGGCAAGAATCAAAATCAAGCAACAATGAGCATCAAGTAACACAAGATAATCCCAAATGCATACCAAAATGAAACAAAACAAGAACATGAGACCCCAAAAGCATAAAAATGTAAAATAATCTGAAATCATAAACAAGAAAGAGCAAGAAACATAGAAAACAACCGAATCAAACACAAAGCATGAAATAAAATTAGATAATCTTCAGGTCAAACATGGCAACTATGAGCAAAATCTCTCTATAAATCAGCTATAACGAGAGATGGTCTCAATGATCAAACATCCAGGAAAAACACAACAAAAAATCAGAATAAAAAACATAAAGATCAAAACTTTGAGGAAAAAAAAAGGGTACCCTTTGAAAAGCAAGATAACCCAAAATCAAGGGAGAAAAGAGGAAAATAAATAACCAAAGAGAACATATCATCCATATCTAATCTGATCATCAACCGATCAAGCAAGAAATAATATGAAAAAGAGGACCCAAAGGGCTCACCTTGCAGGTGGAAATGAAAGACCTTGATCGATCCAAAAGAGAATCTTAACAAGAAAATAAAGGATTAGACCATAAAAACAGGAATCATAACAAATAAAAAAGCAATCTTTGAAGCTATTCTCCTCTCCTTTCTCAAGAAAAAAAGAAAGCGAGAAAGAAGAAGAAGAAAATATAAAAACCCCCACCAGAAGAAACAATGGGAGGAAGAGAGAGGACCTTTGAAAGATAAAATGAAATGGGAAAATAAAAATACTCAAATGCAAAGAAACAAAGAAGAGATTAAAAGATGACAATAACCATTAATTTACCAAATAACCCTACAGAGAAAGAGAAAGAAAAGAGCAATTTCCTAGCAAAAAGAAAACAATAAAAACAAATTACTTAACAAACAACACCACCACCACCACCACTTAGGCAAAGGTGTCATTCTAGGCTGGTTACCAAATGGCTTTCATTGTCTCCTTTATTCTCTCTTATATTAGAACCAAATATTAATCTCAAGTTGGGTTTTTTGAATATTTTTATTTTTTAATATACATTTTCCTACTTAAACTTAGTTGTAGGGTTCAAATTGATATGTTTTTTTTTTCAATTAGGTACTTAAATTCTATAATTCAAATTGGTTTAAATAAGTCGAACCAAAAAGATAATCTAACGTATTAATTTGAATAGAAAAATCAAGTTCAGTTATCTAATTTGACCAAAATAAAGCGTTAAAACTAAGTTCAAGTGTCTAATTAGTCAATAACCTCTTGGTCTAGTAACAAACACATTAAGTTGTGAGATATGAGTGCTTGAATTAAATCACCAGCATCTCATTCTATACCCCTAATTATAAAAAAGAAAATATCTAAGTAAGAAAACTTTAGGACCAATTTGAACTTTAAAATCAATTTCAGATACTAAAACGTATATTTACCCTTAAAATGATTTTTTTTCTCAATCTATCTCTAGAACCAAAGGTAGATATGAATGGATGTACGAAATATTATTTTTATAATGTAATTAAGACCCATCTCCTAATGCGGTCCATAGGCACCCACAAAACACTAAAAACACCTTCTCTCTTTGTTTTTGTTTCATTTCCATCTCGTTCACGCCAAGCACCTGCCCCCTCTCCTTTTACTTTAGGCCTCTTTTAGTCTTTTACTCCATCAATCCACATGCTTATCTTTCTTTCTTTTCCTTTCCTTACCCATTCATCCACCCAAAAAAAATCCCATTAAAATCTTTAATTAAAAACTAAATCACTTTCCCCAAATAATGCTTAACATGGAAAAAATGTTTTAGTACAAACATGGCATTGTTATTAATAGGGAATTTGGCCCCACTTGTATGATTTACATTTTCTTACCATTTTTCTAGATTAATTATATTAAACATCTCGTGCTTAAGTTTTAAAACATTTTAATTGATTATCAAGTATTTTCATTAATCGAGCGTTAGTTTAAGCATCAAATGTAAGCTCTTAGTTGGATAATATTTAGCATACACGGATCAAAAGTTAAACATGTATATACCTACTACAATGACAGTTTAAATATGATGCGTTGATTACCTTAAAAGAATAACGTTTCGAACCACATAAATTATTTTAAATTTTGAACCATGCTTTGAAAATGTAAGGTAAAATTATCCCTATTTTTTAATTATTGTTAAATTGTGAAGAAAACACCCCTACCCCCAATCTTGTTTCTTTCTTTTTTTCTCCATCACATGTTTGTCAAAGTAAAAACAAATAAATAAATCATGTAGGTACGATTGCCAACTTAATGGTGAGTTACATAAATAAAAATAAAAATTAGGCACTATCTTGAGAATAGGAAAATAACTTTGATTTCTATGTCGGCTTAAATTTAGGTGGACTATGTCAAATATAATAGAAGTTGCATTGGTGTATGCATAGAAATATCATGGCTTTGCTTGAAAGAAGTGTGAATACAATGACCTCCAAAAGTCCCCTCCAATGGCTTTGCCCCCAAATTTTCTTTACCTCTAATTATGCTTTGTCTTCTTTGAATTTTAAATTTTAATCCTTCTGTTTTTCAATTTTAAGTATTTTAGTCCAAAAGTACAAGGACGGAGGGCATAATTAGACCTTTCCTTTATGCCTTTCATTGTTCATACCTCAATCGTGGGGGGCCTATTTTCTTCTTAGCTTGTACTGTTTTTCTATTGAATTTTCTTCATCTTTCAGAACCATTCAAAGGTGGTTGCTTTGGCTTTACCTTCTTCTTCTTTTCTTTTCTTTTTTATCCTACTAATTTGTACATTTAGACAAATGGGTTATGCAGATACAGCCACATTAATTATGTTATATCCTTTTCATTGAAAATTGATTAAATAAATATCAGCATTGATGATTCCCCATCTTCCAAAACGAATATTATTAACTTCTCCTTTACTTTTGACAACAAAATAAATAAACAAATAATTAAAAATATTCTACAACTTATATATGACTGTCATTAATACACTGTATAACATTAGGCACTAATTCCAACAATGAAACATAATGTGTTAGAAATGTATATTTTAAATTTCTTCATTAATTTTGTCAAATAATTTATTTTACTAAACTGTCAATATTAGTATTGTTGTTACTGTAAGAAAATCTGAATTCGAGTGTGTTAAAGGGTGGAATTGGAAATAAGGGTGATTTTAACTTTTTGTTAAAAAGAGGACATGCTTGCAAGTTGGAAATGATGGGGCAATTGGGCATATTGGTCAATAAAATCTTTAAGAAAGGGTGAGTCACTTAAAGGACAAAGGTTTAGTTGTAGCAATTACTATGTGATTTAACCCCTGTTTTTGAATGATGGGTGTGGGTGGTGATTGAATCAATTAATTGAAAAGGGAGGAAACATAGCTTATGAATTATGTTCCTTTTTTTTTTCTTTAGGAGCCTGGAATGAACATAAAAGGACCAAGTGACCCACCTCTTATTACCCTGTGAAGAAGTGTGGGTAGTGGTGGATGTTGAATGTAGTCATAATGATTAACTGATTATTATGCACATGGGAACGGCAATGTTTTTGCCATGCAATTTATATCCCGTGGTCCTATTGGGAATGTGCTATGTCATGACTATGATTGTAGTTGAGTCAATTTTTTTCATAACATGTCAACATTCAAATTTACATATAAATTGTCATTGAACCGATAACTTGTTGACAAATTGAAATTAAAAGTATAGTGTCAAAATACTGCCAAATAAAAGCTTACAGCTTTGTGTAAGAACCTTTCAAATAGGTTGTCATCAGTGGTTGAAGAATTCAGATAATAGGTGAATCACTTAATTTTAAAATTTTTTCGAGCTTGTCAATGGTATCGTGTGTACATATTTTTTCTAAAGCACAACTTTATATTAGGCACATGACTGTAGCCTGCAAGGTGAACCAAAAGATAAATTTATTAAAACTTTTATGGACAACAAAAGGGGAATGAGAAATGACCTTACGAAGGTAAGTTTTCCGGGCATCAGAAAATCTATGTATTCAGATATGAACTCTTCTCATACAATTGACCGTAACTTGTCCGGTAGTTAAACGAGACCGCACCTACGTAACAGCCAATGAGCAACATGCATATATGTGGAAAGGAGGGGTTCGAAACAGATCGAAAATGCAGACAGCATATAAAACTTTCACAGCATGTCAACATCTTTTTTAATCAAAAGAACTTACATGCATAACAAAATTGAAGTTACAGGGTGTGCAATTGAGACTTGAAATACATGGTAAGAACATAACCTCCATGGCAACACATTACCGGATCATTGCGCAGGTCCGGTAGGATGCCTAAATGAAACTCAAAACTGCCAACAGAAACAGCTCTGGTTGCTATTGGATCATCTAGCTATAGATAGATCATGGTGAATACCGATGTGATGTAGAGCCAAAATACTTTCTTCTGCACAACAACTTAAAACGTTCTCGAATACGGTATTTCCAAAACGAGGTTTAGCGAATACTCGGCATAGCACGAAAGGAGCCTGCAGATGGGAAGAGACGTCACTTGTATGAGAGTAATAGTTCTAAGCTTAAATTACACATGTTTGGCCACAAACAAGCATAATTTAATGCAACAAAAGTTCATATTTTTGAAAGAGTTGGCACCTAAAAGTCTAAACTTACTAAGATTTTAGTATTAATGGGCACGGGTGAAGCCATAAGTTTTTTTTAGTATGAGTTGAGATTAAATTATATATATTCATGAGAGCTAAAATGTAATTTCATTCTTGTATTAGCTTATATTTTTATGATTTTATAAAGGACTAAATCAAAATTTTAGTATTTTTGTAAAATTAAAATATAATTTTATCATATATTAATTTATAATTTTATGAAATTTAAGAGGTGTAAAGAAAATATTTCCTATTTTACGAAGGGAAGGCTGTTGCCTATCCTCACCCTTAGCTCCTCCCAATAGGGCACAATTAACCTAGTGAACCCAAAGAAATTTTGGAAAAATTCAAAGTTAGTTTTGAATATTTATTTATAGTAATTTTTGGAGTTTGAGTAAAATCGGACTCTTAAATGAGGTAAACTTTTCTTATATCATTTTCTTTCTCTATATTTTTGCTACACACTATTCTCTTTATCTATAAAACTTTATTTCAAAATTGAACTTTTTACCACTTGACTAATCAACCACCATCACCGAACATTAATAATGGAACATCTTTTATCCGGTTCGTTCGTTGAGTGTCTTTCAGGTCGTTACAAATAATCACAAAAATTTTTCCAAAATATTATCCATAAAACCTAAATAAAAACAAATTTGTTTTACCTTGAGATGGTGAAGTGGTGAAGGAAGGGAATATCCGTACATAATTCAAGAGTCTTAATTGTTGTTTTAATTGAATTAACCTCATAAAACACAAATTGTGTTCTAGTCCCCAACACTACTTTTTCTTTATCAAAAACATCCCTAGCTTTTCCTTATTTCCACCAAAACCCTCCATTTGCCCTTGTAATCGAATAATTAAGGTCCATGGTCAAATCGTATTTGTACAAACCAACATAATCGGCTGTGGCGGAAATGTTTTTACCAGTGAAAACATGATGGCAGGGACAGCACCAAGGGGGTGCAGACAGGGCCGTGGCCCCTCTAAAATGGCAAATCATAATTTTAGTCCCTTTAAGTTTTTAAAATTATAAGTTAATTTAATGGTAAAAGTACATTTTGTCCCCCTAATATGAAAAGAACTCAGTTTAATACTTTTTAAAATTCTAAA